>NW_026099572.1:44699397-44786520 GCF_025091365.1 Daktulosphaira vitifoliae | reverse complement strand
ACTTGTCAATTTTACATATCGTAGATTTATTCGATTTTATCATAACTTTATAACCTCTATATATTTGCTGTAGCATAGGATAGGTAAGTACAGTGCAACAGTGATGAATGCAAGTGGATAAAAAAGAATTTTAAAAAATAATTTCGGTAGGGCAGAGGATTGAGACTCTTATTAAAACTCTAATTGACATAAATTAAAAGACAAAGACCAGGAATATTTGAACAGAGAAATTGTATTCCAGTACAGTGTAAAAGACCGAGAAGGCAGTAGAAAAGGGAAGGAAGAGAGGAAAGGATATTTCAATTTGCATTTAAGTGGGACTCGCTATATATATATGGGGTAGGCACATAAAAAAACTGTATGAGAGTAAGAGGGCAGCGTCCAAACTAGAGGGAATGAAGAAAAAAAATTAAAAATGAAAATCCTGTTAAACATACACACAGGCGCCTTGTGTAATGAGCTCAAAAAGTCCTCGGGCATAGTGCGGTCTTGTTAAAACGTAATAAAATATAAAACCCTTTTTATGACAATGAGAAATAATTCGCATTATTACAACTTTTTTTTTATTTCAAGTCTCCGTGAATAATTCAAGAAAAGAACTACAATTATTTCAATTAGTTTATACATAAAAGTATACTAAAACAATGAACATAAAAAATTCAATGAACAAGCCTATGTATGAGTACATTTTTCCATATTAGGAGTTAAATGTTTGAAATAATAGTCTTGTTGTATGTGCGAAATACGTTATTGGTTACATTACGTATACAAACGTTAAAAATGGTAGTTCGTAGACATTTTTTATGCTATAAAAGATTTTACTGGAGATAAGTAGTAGAAAACAAAGGAAAATCTTTTTTATCGTTTTCCTTAAGAGTCGTAAAGGATAATATGTTTATATTTTCTTAGAAAGTATTCATGTACTCAACTGGCTATCAAATAAAATTCAATAGTAAGCCAAATAAAAGTGTTAAATATATATTTAAGTTTAATTATCGATAAACAATGAAGTTAGCTTTATTTTAAACTTAAATATAACATGTTTTACATTTATACAAAATTTTAAATAAATTCAAAATATTGAGTTAATTACCAGTTTATCTAAATCAGAAATTTCATGGTAACTCAAAGTTAGTTATATTTAAAGACGGAGTAGTTAATATAGTATCTGGAAAGGACGTATTATGATCGAGTGAATTCTTTTGTCATAGACAGTATAAAAGTAACAGGGAATTTGATGGATGTTAAACATAACAAAGGAATAATTTTTAGAGCTACGATTCAAGTAAGACGTCAAAAGTTTTGTTCATAAAAAATGTTTAGAACTGAATATATTTATATTAAGAATAAATAAATTGATGAGAAATAAACGAATATGTTAATATGAGTAGTAAATTTTAAAGTTGTTTGAATATAAAATTACAACTTAAAATAATAATTCATTTATTTTTGTTTACTTTCAAGTGACTTATTATTATTATTGAGCGCCTAATACAAAGAATAAAAAAAAAGAATCTATATAACTAAATGAAAGTTTCTTAAAATTTTGAAAAGTTAGGTAAAGTTTAAAAAAATTCAACATAATATATTGAATTTTTAAAAACTTATATGTAAGTTTTAAAATATCGACTGTTTGCAGATTAATTAACATAAGAAACATTTTTATTAGTAATTTTTTTTTCATAAAAATATTATAGCAACTTATTGCGATTCCAATTTGATATGCATGAAAGTTGTCGAAATGTTGATTTAATAAAATAAAACACATATTTGTTAATGTTTTCTTGTAAATATATTGTTTTCAGTTAGCTTTAATGTAAACCAAAGTAATCAGCAGTAATACTTTTGTGATGTTCAACAAAAAAACCACTCAAACACTGCCAAAAATTAACCATTATTGCATAGCTGAATGATATGAAAGGGTTAAGGAGAGAAAAGGGAGATTGCTGGTACTATTCTACTCAATCGACAATAAAACTCTGTAATTACACAAACACGGAGAGGGCGCAAGAGGTACAACCACTCCTCCGACTCACCCACTTAGCCCCCAAAAAGTAATTAAATTCTTCACTAATTGCCCGGCAATAAAATCCGGATTAAAACTCGACTGGCTGGTGGTAATTAAGGACTGATATTTTTACCATCCACTACTTTTACCCTATTGCTGTATCGCAAACATCATCCCTACTATAAAAAAAAAATATTATAATACTAGCTCATCATAACCCCAATCCTTTCGACGTTTTTTTCGTTTTATTTATTTTGTTTATTTTTTCTGACCTGCTTGTACAAGTAATCACCATTTATCGATAAAAATTGCCCATAAAAATGTTATATTATTGCACGGTGGTAAACATTTTTCTGTTTTTAATGCTCGAAAAAAGTAAAAGGAGAAAAAATTACCACTGTATGGCGATCACGAATAACGTAGAAGGTTACTTTACCCTTCTTTACTATTCGTCCGTGCTTCATACGTGAAGAGGTCCTGAATAATTTATGAGCTTCCGCTTACGAAGCTCTTCGGTGTATAATTTTGTTGAATGCGATTTGATTTGCAAATGCGAGAGCGTTCAGATTATTACCTGCGGATGGATGGAGATTCAAAGTATCTACGGTTCCATAAGGGCATCACGGGAGTCAATAATTAGACATGACAAATGAACAGATAGACTGAGGACTGAGAAAGGCGACTATGTGAACCATCAAAGAACAAACAAACTTACACAGCCAGAAGCGAATAGGGTAGTTATATAAACGTGGTAGACAACGGAAATTGACAAAGTTGTGCTCGGTTTGGTCGTGTTTCGGAATCAGAGGTTCTCTAAATTGTATTATGCCAACAAATCTTATTGGTTTGAGGCAAATACACAACAGGCTCTAAAATCAGAAAGCCTTATGCATCTATCTACTTAAGAAACTCTCGAGTTAAGAAATAATTTGAACAAAGGAAATTTATTTTTTTACAAAGCATTTCTGTTACTTGTGGAGTTATTAAGTTTTTTATAAAAGTTAAATTAACTAATAATGTTTCAAAAGATTAACGAAAAGATCTATCTCGAAAAGCATTTATATTAACAATGCATTAATACGTTTTAATAATATTGCGCTTTTATATCAATTTTCAAACTTTCATTAATAATAAATCGATATTATTATAAAAAAAAAATGAACATCAGAACAGTAGAATAAACAATTACATCATAGTAAAATATATAAAGTGTAATCAAGAATAAGTAATATTTGAGTTTTGTATACTAACACTAAAATAATTAGAACAATCGCGCGTTACGCTTGAAAAATAACGTACTTTAATTATTAATTATTTTAAACAGAAATCATAATGATAAACGTCTTACCGTGTCATTTCGCTAATTTAGTTTAAAACCATCGGCCATTACTATGATCTTGTGTATGAATGCGCATCGAATATTATTATTACAATAGTCAACATTAATAATCGGTAATAATACTTTAACGACGAGCAAACATGTCCTCTAGTCGGTTAGATTTAGACTGGCGATTTTTCCATTTAATGTTTAATTTATTCATCGTATAAAAAATTACAAAAAAAATTAAATAACAATACATAATTTTGGCAATAATTTAATAACTATGATGCGCAAAATTCATTGGTTCATGAAAGTAACCTTGCTGGTCTTACATAATCTAAGGGTTTACCCACGCACAATGATGTCATGGCGGCACCTGATATCAGCTGACCGTTTTTGTTTGTGGTATCAAATGTGTAATACTAATAATTGGAATTTTATTTTAATCGAACCACTGTAGTGCCAAAATAACGCTATTTTAACGTATTATAAATTATAATAGCATTTCTAATTTAAATTGAAACATAAATAATTTAAAATATTTTAACATTTTGTAATAATTGTATTCCTAAATAATGATAACCGTGTTTCATATCAGTAAAATATTAAATCAAAATTAGTCATAAGCTGAAGTATAATTTTTTAGAATCAAAAAGATATCTTGAGGAGCGTTGTTAAGTTATTTAACGCTAGAATGAAAATTCATATAAAATTAATTCTATACATAGTTATTTTGTATTAATTGTTAATTTAGGATGTAATTTTTAAAACTAATTTAATAGTAAAACAAGTTTAATCTCGAATCACTTAATTCCATTTGAAGTAATGATGATTAAACAAAAGTTTTTATAATTTTATAAAACAAAATGCGTAAAATAATCTGCATTTATTTACCATCAGTATTTGTCCTATTTTAGTATTATACGTATAAATATACTTTTATATTTCTTTACACAACTAGATTGCATTTTTATTTTAGCTAAGTTTATACAAATGTATTAGTGTTTAATTATATTTTATCAATCTTCGTCTCATTAAAAATATTATAAACGAATAAATCAATAGTCTTGTGTCTTCATTGTCTTATTATTAGTGTTTGACAATATTTCAGCGACACAATTCGTTAGTAGCGTTTTGAACCCCAAAAAAGATTTTGGCTTGTAACCAACAACAAAACAACAGGTTTAGTAATCGGATTTACTAAAAAGGTGAGTTTACCTCTTCTACTCCCTTTTATTTTCTCGCTGTATGGGATTAAGTTGACTTTGCCTTAGACTTCTGTACATTTCCCAAAGACGACGAAAAATACATACTTTCTTAGTAAAAATAAAAGTATTAGTGAAGTTGTGAGGGTCTGTAGAAAATGTTATCATGTCTATTCTACACAAAATCGAGAGCAATGGATTACTAAATCGTTTGGAAAACATAGTCGTTACATTGAAATTTTATTGCATTTGTGATCGTTCTAACAGTGCGATATTATCTAACTGAAAATCCTTCGATGTTTATATTTCTTTCCATTTTCCTATCGTTTCGATACGGCATATATTAAAATATACAATATACGAGAGATTCGTGAATCGAATGCGCCGTGGGCCATTCAATCGGAAATAGTCGTTCTTTTATTGGAGCTTTAAAGACCATATTCAGTCTTATCTAATTTCCGTTTTCCTAACGATCTTCCGCCGCCAATAGTCAATGTTATAATCATCTGTTTTAATATAATAAGAATTCCNGTGATCGTTCTAACAGTGCGATATTATCTAACTGAAAATCCTTCGATGTTTATATTTCTTTCCATTTTCCTATCGTTTCGATATTAAAATATACAATATACGAGAGATTCGCGAATCGAATGCGCCGTGGGCCATTCAATCGGAAATAGTCGTTCTTTTATTGGAGCTTTAAAGACCATATTCAGTCTTATCCAATTTCCGTTTTCCTAACGATCTTCCGCCGCCAATAGTCAATGTTATAATCATCTGTTTTAATATAATAAGAATTCCTTGAACTAACAATACCTTTGAATGTCTAATTGGATTATACAATAACAGAATAATCAGAATTTTCTTGAGCTATTTGTATATCTTTCAATATTCTATTTAAAATATTTTCAATTAAAAGTTAATATCGCAATATATTTCTTAATTTTTAAGGTATAACAATAAACATATCTATTAAAATAATAGCTAAATGTTAATACATTCAAACTATAAAGAGGGTGCAGACCACGTGTTTAGATTGTATGTAATTTGGGAATATTTTAAGGGTCTCCTAAAACGGTCTTATTTGTTATCTACCGAATAGTCCTTATGCATGTCTAATATGGGTTGACTCATAAATCGCTACCTTATTTAATATTCTGTAAACGTATACAAAAGATATCCACCAACATCGCTGTTGTAGACTATTTCTTAAATTTCAACTCACAGACGTGTGATCAAGCTACTAAAGCCAAGTTCCAGCCCTTTAGGCAGCGCAAATCCATCTCTCAACTGTAATAATATACACTTTCATGACCTCTTTCCTATTTTTTGTTGCGTGGGTGATTGTATGTGACATCAGAGTGTCCAGACATCAGTGACAGAAATGATGAATGAACAACACTGCATCTACTATTCAAATACATTTATAAATATTTTCTTATATTATAAGTTGTTAGAGTGTAAAATATTCATAGCTATTACATTTCTATGTGATACTATTGATAGGTTATACTTTAGGGAATGAAAATGAACAGCTCTCTTGACGGCGACGAAAATAATTACGTTTTGTAGATAAAATTTTAGGAGATTATTACAATTTCCTTATGTAGAAACCTCGTTATGTGTAAACTCTTCATCATTATATTCTAATATTTAGTGGCGTATCTAGAGAAAACACATAATAATGCTATGCAAACATAAAAATGTATGTTTTAATTTATTTTACTCTTAATCTGATTAAAGAATGCCCATAAAAGTTTTTGTGGTAACTTTTCAATTGAATTTTTTTATGTCTCCACCCTCATTATGAATTTATTTTAATATGTCCCTGTTGATGTTAAATGTGTGACCGGTGCGTAAACTCCCATACACTGCGAAGACGCGATTATGCTGAAACCTCCCTGCAAACTAAATTTACCGCCTATCTATTAGAATTTAAATTGACCGACATAAAATGAAAATTATACGTCGTACCATATTATTGCTATGGTGTCCTAATAATATCGTCATTCCAAAGATATGAACGTTATTAAATAGATTTTTATATACGCATTGTATAATAAATAAATAGAGAGATAAAATTGTATTAATAACGTTAAACTTACAAATAATTAAAAATATTTTTTAAAAACCTTTTAAACATACACAATTATTGAAAAGATGCCATTACAAAAATTTATACACCGCTAATGATGATTTATATAAACAAATTTCTAGTCAGATTGATTATATTGAAAACTTAAATACTTAGTAATTTAATACGAAGAAAAAGAAAGAAGAATTGACTGGTTAACATAAAAGATTTTTCTAATAAACAGATTCTATTTTTTTTTTTCATAAAATATAAATGAATATGCATATATATTCTTTTTTAAATATTGATTATGCATATTAAGTAATTTGCATAAAATAATGAAGTTAATTTTTTTATTTGAGAAGTAAAAATATTAATAAAATGACAGCGTTAAAGAAATAGTTAAAATTTAAATATATGCAAAATCAGTTTGCGTACAAAAATGGAATAATTTTATACTGAAAATGTAAATTTATTTTATTTTTAGTTCAGTTTTCCGTATAGATATTGAAAACAACTATTTATAAATTAGACAATCAGTATATCAATTGAAATTAAATTTTCATAAGTATTGATAAACTCTTATGTTTTTGACATCGTAACGTACTGCTTTCAAGACAGTAACAGAGTGAATGTTTGCAAAAAAAATTAACAAGTTGTATCCTCTTTCTTAAGTGTCCTAGTTGGACGTGATTTGCAGTCGTAGTTTTCTTTGACGTTACATAGAAGCTACCAAAATGAAATGAAATTGAACACACGGCAGAAATTGAGGAGAAGAGCAGTAGTGGCAACGGGCGCAGAGATGTAAACTTAAGGGGGTGAAAATAAAAACTAAAATTATTTTTCGACGACAACGAACACGTTCGCCAGCATGACACGTACACCCGTAATTGCTTCTCTCCTGTAACTTATTACAACCTACACGCGTGACTATTTTTTGAGCGACCAATCAAAGCGTGTTAATGAACAGCTACTGAAACGTCAATAAAGTTTGTTTCATACAAGAGCTGTTGACAAAAAATGATAAACTAAATTTTATCCATACACTAGTTCCATCTTTATAAAATCAATATTTCTGCGTTATACAAGAAAATTACTCAAGTAAAAAATCATTATTCAAAAGCGAACTTTATTTGATAGTAAACTACTTAATGAATTTGAAAATAATACAGTTGTGTAATTGTTCGCTTATGAAGTATCTAAAAATTTTTTTATTTGAATGTTTAGCAAAATTGACTACCGATGTTTACATAAAATATATCCCATAAATGTTTAACAACCATAAATATTCATTATGTACTACTGATTACAAAATAAAACGTTATTTTGTGCTGTACTAATAGTGATGTTCTAAGACGCTGTAGATTCTTTGACGAAAATAGAACAACTTCAAAGTCAACACTATAATAACTAGTGTGTAAACTAATTTACCTTGATATTATAATTGGAACTATAGTAATATTAAATGTCCATTCCTATAGTTCCGAATTTCTTCAGACAATTTTAGTTATGTTCAATTGTATAACAATATAAATATTTCCTCATCAATCTGTACAACCTTTGACTAAAATTCAAATATTACCAAACATCTACTGTCCTCGAGCAGTTTCTCAAAAGGGCTGCTGATTGCTATCTTTCGTTACCACTATATCATTGCGAAATGTTGTCATCGAACGGAAAGTTGTCTATTTCTCTTCATGTTTTAGTGTTCTATCTCTTCATTTAATTCATCTGGTCGTATTTCAATCCCTCCTCGGCTATTAGTTTCTCTCTATACTATCCAGTGTAACAACACTACAATATCGCGACCATCAGTGTTTATAGTCGCTCATTGCTAGTTTTGGACAATAATCGTGGGTATTATACTCTATAATAAATTATTATATTGTTAATATACCCAAACGCATATAGAGTCGTTTCTTATACCATTGTACCCACCAAGTCATTTCTGAATTTTACTATGTAATCCAAATCAAAATATACCTTGTTGATTGTCTGGCTTAATACTGTTATTATATGATATAAACTACTCCAAAAATACAAATAATTTTAGCTCCAAAATAATTTTTTTGTACATATAGATTAAACTTCGCAAGGCAGTAGATTTGTATGATTTTTCGTGAATTTTCGTGAAAAATAAATGCATTTAATTTGTAAATTATTCAAAGCTTTTAAAAAGACTTAACTTTTATTAGAGGAAAAAATCAATCGAATAACAAATAAACATTAATTAAAATGTTTAGTTATATATTTAAATGCGAAACTCAATTATTTCTGGCTAATAGCAGTTAAAGTATTGTTTAATAAAGTTGTTTTTACTGAACGTAACAATAATTTAATTATTATTTTGTCTACTAACAAAGAAATGTTAATATTATAAATATGAACTATATAATTCAAATGTCTATCTAATGAAATCTTTTAAAATTTCTAACAAAACTAAGTAAAAATATAAGCTCTATACAAAAGAATTCATTTTGATTAAATTGTTATTGATAAATTATGGTGTGTATGAAGTTTGATTAATTTATAAATATGTAGCCAGATGAAAAGAAATGTATCCAAAGAATGGATGTATGTGTACCAAGGCGTAGTTTCACAATTTCTGGCCATAAATTTAAGAAAATAAGATTTAGATATTTTTTGTAATTCGAATAGAATAATTTAAGTAAATTAATTTGTTAATTTAATCGAATAAGGTCACAATTTGAATATAACTACTAGGGAAATGTTGATAAAATGATTCTGTCGATTTATATGAAGCTGCTTTATTACGATTAGAATATAAAACATGTATTTTTATTTAATATCGTTCTAAATAAATTGTATATAATTTTCGTTTGTGACGTTAATTTATGGAAAAAATAAAAAAGTTCAAATAATATATCTTTTTGTTTCATTTAACTAATTATAAGTTTACTAAAAAGAAACTGTAAGAAATTGTATATTATAATTTAAAAAGTTGAGACAAATATTTCAAGTTTTTTTTTTACTACTTCTCGTTTATAATAATTATCGTAGTCGACGCCCGACGGATGGCATAAGAAAACAAAAGTTAATTTACAAATGCGATGTAGATTAAATGGTCTGTTGTAATGTGACGTTGTTAGAGTGGCGGCATATGAAAACATTATAACGAGGAAATCGTCCATGAATGAAATGATAAGACTGGTAGTGTATTTTTAATCCACTAACTTTTTAAAATATTTTTAACGACGTTTCAGTTAACCAAATATTTTAATATTTATTTATAAAATATTCTATATGGAATGTTTAAAAAGAAAAATTATAATTTTTACTATTTGTGTTTAACCATATGCAATTAGTTTTACTCGAATAGTTTAGTTGTAAAAATATTTTTTTAGATTAGTTCAAACAATTTTTTTTTATAAATAACTTAGTGTCAAATTAAAAATGTAATTTATAACATTACAATTTGAACGCAAAAAAAATTAGATGGGGAAATTTTGAAGCATAAGAAAAATCTACCTATTGCACCTAGTTCGCAGTTGATTTTAAAAGTTATTATTGACTCCACGATTTAAAACTTGAAAATATATATTGAGAAGAATATATCACTCTATATAAAATTCATTGATGATCGAGTCAGTGAAACAAAATGAGCATTGCTATTGAATAGATATTTTGTATTCTAAGTCAACACCTAGAAAGTTCCCAGAAGAATGTTAAGAACACTTTATCGAGTTTGAAATACACCTGCAGTACATATATATTACCTACTAACTTGACCGTAAGAAATTTAAACACCTCGACTTGCTCAATGAGGAAACAATTGTGCTCACTTACCTGAAACAAAAAAAGAAAAAAATAATTAAAAAATGACTAGATTCACAAATCACATTTTCATTAACTATACAATTTAATTTATAAAATTGAAATTATATTAAAAATATTTATTTAAAACTGAAAAATATTAAAGATATTTAATTCAAAAAGTCACAAAAAAAAAAACATAAAATTATGGATACATATTTGGAGAACAATGTTACCATTATTTTACAAAAAAAACCTTCATTTATCCCTAGTGACGTTATTACTAAGTAATATTATCATATTTTGCCAATTTATACAATATTAATAATGAATTTTTCAGTGGATTCCAATTAATAAGAATTCTATTATTTTTAAACATTTCTATTGCCTCCCTTATATTAAGTTCTTGTATTTATTTACGTTTTTAATGAATTTTATGGTTTTAATGGAGTAATTATGTATTAATAAATGTTCAGCCATAGGCGATTTATAGCTTCTCAATTTTTAATGTTTCTTAAGTGTTCTTTAAACCTGACTCCTATATTTATTTTTGGTTGCCCTACGTAGCATATATTACAACTTTCACATTGTAAATTTATATTTAAAAAGTCATCATAAAGAATCAAATTAACTGTATTATTGCTTTATTTAATAAATGGTCAATTGAAAAATAAACCAATGGCTATCCAATTTATTAGTGAGTAAAAAATTTTATTCGTAAAATATTTTCATTCTTTGTCTACTCAAACAATTTTTATCTTTAAGGAAACCCAATCATGCCTCAAAATAAATTTTTCATAAACAAAATATTATCATACATGTTGGTGTACCACTTAGATTATCTCACATCTCAAAAATATTAGTTCAAATTTAATCAAAAGTACGCAAACAATTTTTTATAAATGTATTATCGTTACAACTCTACAATTAGCATATTTTTAAGACAATATGGTTAAATTATTAATAATTACAACCATCAAATTTTCGTTATACGTTCAATTTTTCCTTAAAATTAATTAAAAAATATTAGTTTATTTATTTTCTTAAATTTATCATTATACAATGTAACATTTTTCAATCCAAGATAATCACTATAAATTAATTTCTGAAACGTCTTTAAAAATTTTCAATCATAAATTGTTTTTCTCCTAAAAACTTTGGCAAGAAAGAGGTGAGTCAATAGTCATCGATTGGGATTTTCAGAAGGGACTAGATTGTTGTCGTTACGTTATTAAAGGCTTTACGACTGGCCAAGTCTCGTTTATCAGGCTGTAAAAGTCGACTGACCCCGAGACGACATGCAGGAAGGCGATGATAATAAAAATAATAAACCGAACTTATAAAATACTATATCGTTTGTCACTCACCCTCCCGTTTTTATATGAATAACAGTAAAAACGAAGTTGAAATCGAAAAATATTTTATGTTACGAAAAATGAAATCGAGACAATGAAAGACGTATATAATAATATACAATACACGTATAATAATATATACTTTTCTTTTTTTATATATACGGGTGACTTTATTTATTATCAGTTGCGGAACAGTCGTATCTGCATAATAAACGATCGGAACTGAACTTTAAAAAAAAGAGCGGAAGAAGAGAGAAAGAAAAAAACGGATTCCAATCGATTCGTCCGATGTGACTTGAAGGTTCCAGTCACGTACTTCGCATATCATTATTACAATTCCAAAAGTATAAACAAATGTTTTGCATCAAGATAAGACTGGGATTTTAACATTCCCCGAAGACAGATTCAAATGAGTTTGTTGGAATTGGTAAAACCTCGGTCGCATCAAACACAGAGGAATGGTAAAAATTCTTAGAGAACGATGATTACTTGCATTTTTCTTTTTCCTTTAAAGATCCAAATGACCCACACGGTTCATTTAAGCGTAAAGTTTTGGTAGTGCTCTTCATAGGGAAAATGACCGGAGAAATTCAAAAGGAGAGCAGCAATGCTGTTGAGGTCTTTAGCCATATTCGCTGTATTTATTGCACGGTGTTTTTGTCAGCTGATAAAAATATACCACGTGACGCATACCAATCGAGCTACAAAGACTCCCTTATCATTTTGCGTGCGTCTTGTGCCATTTTATAGATAAAGTGAAGAATAAATCGAAAAGGAGGAAGAGAACTCGATTAACTCTGGTTTCTATAATAAATAGAGTTACGCGGACAAAATATCGTAGTAGTATTTCTTTAACGACTTTGGAGTCAATGGATTTTGTTCAGCTTATGTTATTTTACATTAAAAATAAAAACGCTCCAATAACACAAAATAGGTAGGTAACTTTTTTTACCTCTATTTTTATTGATCAGTGTGTAGTATTTTTTAACTTTGCAGATAAAATTTGCAGTTTGTTGATCTCATTCTAATACTGATTTAACAAGTTTGTACTATATTGAAATAAATGAAAGTGCGTTTTCTGTGTGCCCACTTATGATAAAGGGTGGAAAAACTGAATACTCAGTGTTTTAGTATCGTATTTTATAAATATGAAAGTAAAAGGTAATCTGAATTTGTTTTGTGCAATGTATGCATAAAATGTATTATAATTTTAAAACTTGTTGAAATATCATTTCGATGTGTATATTAATTTTAATTATTTTGTAATTGAGCTTGTCCCTAATTTTTTTATTAAATAAATTGAAAATATTTAAATTTACAATGCTATATTATGTAAGTGTACGTTATTTTGAACATAAACGAATTACTTGATAATTTTCTTGGTAAATAAAATTAGATCAAACTTTGAATTTTTTAGCATTTCAAAAAAAAATTAATTCATTTAATTACACAAAAAGCTTTTTTAAATGTAACCACATGCAATGTTTTATAAAAAAAAATCCTTCAATGACATCTTTATTTTATTGTTAATAATGAAAAAAAAAAAATGTCAAATAAAATTCTGTCAACTTATATTAGTCTTATTGTCGGTTAAAAAATCAACGCAGTTCAGTACCATTATTCGTCTCTACTCTAAACGATATAGATTTTTTCGTTTTATAAATTTATATTACAATATTATTTCAGATAGACTCACATCTAACGAACTTTTACAAACGAAGTGATGACTGACTTCGTTAGTGTCTTTCTATTACAAATATATCTGAAGTTTTTAATGATGAAGTATATGTTAGAAAAGTGACAATGATACGATGAATTATGTGAGACAGCATTTTCCCTAATGATACAAAAGTGAAAAATTAATCATTAAATTTTATTTTTGATATTTCATAAAAACAATTTTATGTTTTACTTGACTCAATGTTAGTTGGTTATTTGAATTTGCAATAAAGAAGACAACCGGGGTTAATCTAAAAAAAAAATACAATTCAATTGCTTGAATGTAGGCAATAAATGAGATTATGTATTTTTTTATAGACTACAGTATAATACAAACTTTAATTGAAACAAATAAATTTAACGAATTTAATAGGAATTACATGGAGATATTTTTACGTCTATTTTAATTTGAGCTTAGATTGTAAAAATAATTTTAAATGCTTAACATGTAAACAATTTTATGAATTTATTGATGTAAAAAAGTCTATTTTTTTAATCTAACGTGATATATTCATTGGACCATTTAATGTATACTTTAATATATATGTATACCTTTTCATCTTATTAACCTAAAAAATAATTTTCTATAAACATTTACTTATATTTTATTATGATATTATATTTCTTAAATTGTGTAGGTTGTAACAAACGTAATAAAGAATCTTCACTCTTATATTTTTAAATACACATAAACCTAGAGCTTTATCATGGTTACATAAAAGCGAATACAAATAAGGTTTCTTAGAAAAAATGTTAAAGTCTTATAATTATAATTTAAACAAAATATTTACTTTAATAATTAAAGTAAATATTTAATCTAAAAGTATCGTAATCGTAATACAGAGTGTGACATGGCGCAGTGATCATTTTGTCGTCGTCTTAACGCTAATGATCAACAGTGTTATTCTCTGTTAGTTCCCAGATGGGTGACCATACTTGATGGTCGACATAGATAAAAAGTACATTTTCTTACTTAATCTTTGTATAATATTGATTGTAGTTAAACTAATATAAGAATGAATCATTTAAAGCCGATCTATATTTGTTTTACTATTCTATTTTACTATTATTATTTTTTAGAATGTACTTTATTGTTTCGTAAATTTTATTATATAAAGATGTTTCAATTGTCATTTATAACTAATATGTTATGAAAATTAATTTTCAGTTAATTATCATAAATAAATAAAAAACTAATGACTAAATTAATTTCTTTATGTTATTAACATTACTTAGTCATTTCCATTTATGCGCCATTGAATGATGAATGACAATGTTGTAGATAAAAAGAAGAAAGCGACATGAAGTATATTTTAATCTTGGTAATGCTGGATGCTTAACTATATAAGTGTATTATACTATAAGATCTATAACCTAGGATATATATGATATGTGAAATCGTTGTTAAACTTTAAAAAATATATGCAGAAAATATATTTCATTAATAATTTATGTAATGAACATAAATTTAAATAACACTTTAAATAACGAGTTTTTTTAAACTAAAGTCTAGCCTAGTATACTCTCATGTGTAATGTTATAAAATGGATATGCTACAAATGACATAAGATGACATCAATAAATAGCGTGCATTCATTTCTTGTCTGATAATTTTCTGAGAAAGAAAACTACAATAATGTAGCTGAAAAGATGCACATATACAAAGTACATCAAAGGATCCAATTAATAAAAGCTAAAACAAATTAGCTATAGCTAACTCTGATTCTGGATTTGAATTGAGTCAATTAAATAGAAACAGAATTATTTGAATAATCACCAGAGCAATTTATAAACGTTTTAGCTAAAGTCTTACTTTTCTCTCTATAGTTATTTTTTATGCCAGAAAACTAAAATCATATAAATGTCAATCGTTGCTTAAAAAATATCTGAAAGAAAATACTTAATACTACATTGTAACTATATTTATAACCATACTACACAGTGTGATTTATTAAAAATACAACCCCTATTTTTCCGTTAAATAATGATTTTTTCATAAAAATGTACATATTAAATTGAATTTATTTTCTTTAACCATAGTGAATGGTTATAAAAGTCATAAAGTAAATTTTATTATAAGAAAAAATTATTAAAGGTATATTTAATAGGTAATTTTTAAAAGTTCAATAGAAACCTATTATTATTTTACTATTACATGAAGAATGATTGAAATAATAAAAGTGTGACTGATCAATAATTAGTTTATTCAATGTTACTTTTTGAGATATTCAGAAAAGTAAGAGTGGGATAGTGTTTTGTAATACTTTGTTTTTGCCGTAAGGCGCAGATAAGAAATCTACGTTAGGCTCCCTCCTCCTCCATAATTAAAAATCATAATAACTCTTAATAAAATAATACAAAACTGGTAATATTTTTATAAAAAATCATAATTTTACGAAGAAATGGGGGGTAGTATTCTTAATAATTCACACTGTTTATTTTAAAAACTATTTATTTTATAATTATATTCAACAAAAGTTTGTTCAAGTTGATAGAAATGATAAAAAAAAAATAAAAAGTATGGTAAAATTATGACAAAGACACCTATTATTCTATGATACATTAAATAATTGGATAACATTATTTAATAAAAAAAATTACATTATTGAGCTTTTTGATGCTTACCAACAAAAAAAAATATGAGAAAATCTTTGTACCATGTTTAAGATAAAAAAATAAATGTCTTAGAATTCGTATTATGTGCTGAGTCCAAAAGCCGGGAACAATAAATATAGAACAACCCATGGTACGGGTGACGGCGGCTGTTAACTGCCGAGTCGTTTTGTCAACGTCTACTGCAAAAAAACTCAAGTATAAAAAAAATCATAATGATAAATAAAGTCCAAGACAATTAAACGTTTTATCTAACGTATAAAAACAACCGAGACGATTGATGCCAAAAGAGTAATAATTATTGTTGTCTTCGGACAGTGATCTAGATTTTTCTACAAAGGCGACGGTGATTACAACATATGCACACAAGACTGTATTTATAAATGTTTAATTTAATTATGCTGTTGTTGTTTTCATGATAATTTTAATTTCTTAGGCAATTCTTATCAGACCGGTTAGAATAAGAAAAGTAATAATGCAATTTAAAAGACCGACGGATGCCAAAAGTGCATTTTGGCATTAGTGGTTGGATAGCAGTCTTGACATCAGTAAGAGCGCATACGCAGCCCACGGGAGATGCTGTTAATCCACATGACGGATACAATTTATTTGGTCCAGCTCATTAAAACGCCAAAGCGGATTTACAGTAGAATGTTTATTGCTACGTGAAAATCCAACTGTAAGGTCTTACGCCCATTTTCCTTGTTTTGTTTCGGGGTAAAATAAAAATTCGTTATCCGGCCAGAAAATCCTCGAGATGGTAAAATGGTACACATTTTGGATGCAAAATAAAAAATTCAATGAGCTTACCGTAGTTTAGCTATTTAGTCAAAAAATAATCCACGATAGTAATTTATGCGAATAAAAACAAAAAAACACTACTGAATATTTAGTAGTGTGGTTTTTTTAAACATTTTATAGCAACAATATCGTTTCGATAAAATATCATTAAACATTCTGTCATCTTATTTCTCTTCAGTACATTTTTATGGATTGTTTATTTACATGTTCAATAATAATTAAATCGAAACGCAAAAATAGTATCTCCATTCCATCATTAATATTGATTTCAATGTCAGAAAATTAGGGTTGGAAATATCAATGCGTTTATTTATTTTCTTTCGGTTCTTTGATTCATCTGTTTTCCTTGGCGATGCGATTTAAAATGAATTGGATTTTTCACGAAAGACTACATATTGCAATAAAAATATTGTTGAAAATATGTTGTTTTTTTACTGTCCATAGCTACGTTATTCCATGAATAAATGTAAATCATTATTTTAACGTTAAAAAGAGATAAAAACATCACTGTTGTATACATTTAATACATTAATGCAAATAATAATGAAATATTATTAATTAAACATATTCGTGTACTGCATAAAAACAGTAGTGTGTACAGATATTCATTTTAAACATGCGGTAGAGAGCACTCGGTCAAAAAAAGTAATTGAGATACCAAAGATAGAAGAATATAAATTTAAATGAATTTATATATGAATATAAAATGAATATTTTACATAGGACCTAGAATATTTTTTTGTTAAAAAATTTTATGAATGAAAAAAAAAAATAATCGTAGTTATATTATGGCACAATAATATAACCGTATTAAGTGAGTAACAACACCGTTAGTACCTACAACTTGGCTATGAAATCCTGTCATCTACCAGGTGATTCGCATTTAGTTTTATACAATATAATTTAAACAAAATGGATATTTTAATTTTAGAAAATGTTTATGACACTTTTTAAACGTTAAAGAAAAATATATTAACATAATTTCTCTGTAAAAATATGTCACAACAACAATTCAACTATATGTTTATTTTTGTTTTAATGTTACATAAACGTTTCAAAAAGTACAGCTGACAAGACAAAAAAAAAAAATTTGGGAGAACAGATGGCATAGAATGTATTATTAATATGTTTGTCCCCATAAATATTTTATTATTAGTATTATGTGTTATCAATTAAGTCGACAATATATTATATGATTGTATAATTTTCTGTATTTTTTGTTTACATCGTACAAAAAGTGTTTGATTTATTAGGACAGTTGTGTTATGACAAAAGAATAAGTTTCGGTATATGCACAATATAAACACATAAAAAATAGTTGCCTCAGACGTTGACATAAAAATTATTTCTCTTATTTAGTCATAACCTAATTTAAATTAGCTTGAAACACTTAATACTTTAAAATTATCAATTTAATCTATTTTTTATTTTTAAAAATATAGAATGGTTATTCTATAATCTTAAAAGAATCAAATTGTAGCGTAGAATACACTTCAAGGAATTTTAAGGTATAAATAATGAGTCTATATAATTTTCCTACTTTTGTTTTTTATTCTGTCTTAATTTAGTTATAAAATTACATTAAAAGCATCAATTCTCTTTAAATATTGATTATATACCTTCTATGTTGTCCACCATTTTTTCTTGGAAAGTTTCATCTTTATCTCGAATGTATTTCGTAAAAAATTCAACAGTGTTTTAAAAGGTTTGTGAATTTAACAATTTATTTATGTCAAAGAATTGCTAAAACTACCAAATCACAAGTTCGATTAAATGAAGTATGAAACTTTCCTACTTAAATAAAAAAAAACAGGCTTCAAGTGCTTTTGGGTTATCTTTCTCATAATAAATTTATTTACTATAGTATAAACATTGCAGTTGTTATTGTTGTTATGTACGACTATACTAGTTGTAGTTATATTATACTCACAAAAAGTAAAAGAGTTCCAAGATAGACTGCACAAATATAGACTGCTTTAAATAATTTTGGACTAGTGCTCTAGGTTTTATGTTCAAACCAGTCGTATTTCGTTCGTGATACTAAAATCTAGAGTTAAAACAAATGTTTTTTGTATACTCAAATAACAGGCTAACATGGATACCTTAAACGTTTTTTAAAATGACCTGACTACTGACCATTGCGTGTTGTTATTACAATATGTTTCAATTAAAGTACATGTTCTTGACCATAGTGTTGTAGTTAAGAATACACTTTTGGACGGTTAAAGAATTTTAAATGTTTTACATTTTACATACGAGGCGTTATGGTGGTGACGGCAGTCTTTCGCCATAGAAGAGTCATTAAGGGTGGTCGCCACGGATATGAGAGTGGGTAAGCTGAGCGGTATAGTTTATAGAATGAGGAAAGGCATGGTAAGAGCCACGTGTACTCCCGTAATGTGATACCCATTTATCTACGTCACAGCTTGCGACTTCTAAGCCCGTGGGGCCGAGTTGCGAGGAAGAGCATGGAAAGAGTCACCGATGGAGAGAGGACGGTGCTCCGTGTGGTGCTTCATTATGTCCCGGTCATTATCCCTATCTTTTTGTTTTTTTCCCCCTCCCCTTAAAAACAACCTCTGCTACACTATCTCTCTTTTCTATATAACCGCCGTGCTGTGCTTGTTGTGTTTAGAGTTCCTTTTACATTACCAGTCCGTGTGTAAATTTCCAAGGGTATTCCGTTTTTCTTTGCAGATCATCAATCATGTGCTTCGTACTGAGGTGCCGGAACGAGGTTATCTCCAAAACAATACCAAAAGTGCAACAATAATAAAAAAAAATTATAAATAACTAAAATCATGGGAAATATGTGGTTAATTATGAAAAAAAGATTTTTACATGTGGTATACTGCATCTTATTACACTTCATGAAGTTGTTTACTCTCAATTATGCAAAGATATGATTGAAAACCATCATAATATCATTATCACTACTTATTCAATCAAATAAATATTTGATAACACATTCGGAACATTAGTCTAATTGAATATTGGTAAACATATGTATAGCATAAAACGCATATATCTAAAAGTTTAATAAACATTACAGAAATGTTTTTATTTAAAACTATTAAATAGTTCATAAAAATAATAGTAGTAATAATCAGAAAAACACATGGCTTTCAATGAATATCACCCCAGTGTATTCAAACTATTTGTACTAGAATATTCGCTTTTCACTATAGTTGCTGTTTTTTTATTCTTATTTAAAGTCTATATCTGTGTGCACTTAATCATTTACAATAAACATTAAACATCTAAAAATATGAACAATGAAATAATAGCAAATGTACGTGTAAAATCATATCCAAATCGCCGAAGTATAAAGTGCAATAATAAGTTATTTACTATTTTTAAATACAAACACATTTATTCAATATATATAACATTGATTATAATTTTATAGTGTATAACTATTTATGCTATGAGTATACAATTTTCATTTGGCCACGAAACCATTTTATCGTTTGTAATTAACGAATTATTTTCGAAATAGATGTCAATTAAACTGACTTATGAACTTCAATGAAAATATTTTTTTTAAAGTTAGTTGGTTTTCCAAGAAAATAGAATAAGTTAATATCATAGAATGATAATACTATATCAGGAAAGCACATTTATGTTTGATCAATTAATATTATTCATTGTACTTGTTTGAGTCTTGAAAATCAATTATCTAGCTAATTTTATTAATTAAGGTTAATAAACTTCGTTTGATATAGTTAAATTCAATTTTGCGTATCTAAAAGCACAATATTAAAATACATAACGAGCTCAGTCGTCGGTGTACAAATTGATAAATTAGGAGAACTTTTGCAATTATGCCCTAAGAAACAAACTTGATACAGACAATGGACTTAAGCTAATGTTCGATTTAATTGAAATAAATCTACCCACGCTAATACGAAATTTCGTTTGGCAACTCAAAATTACTTATATCAATGACAACTATTGTTGTTCTAAGGTTTAAATAAGTATAATTTTACTACATTTCGATACATGAAAATGATTTCTTTGAAAATGCGTTTATTAAAATGAAGTTTGAATTATAAACTCCAATTCCATCTGAAGTGGGACATTATTGAACTTGAAGGATGCGCACTAAAAGGATAAGAGAACTCGTATAACAGTCGTATATACGTGGCTTTTATTATTTTGTGAATTATTTATTTTGCTCAATAGGAAACATTCATCACTGGGTACGACGAACTTTACCAGTTTAATGAAACTTTTTAGACTCAATAGAATGGAAAGAAAGGCGGTGTCCGACAAAAATACAAAAACGCTACTGCTACAAAACATCATAATAAATAAAAACAAGGGGAGAAAAACAACATTTTCTAAGAGTTTTACGCGTGTACTGTTCTAATGTAAAAACCAAAGTAACTTGAATGGTAATCGTTGAACGTAACGAATTATTGACGTTTTTCGACATAACTGTGCTTGAACATCTCGAACTAAGTGCATCTTACACTTATTGTACTGTTAATACATCTACAACTCGACAGTGTTTCTTGCTCGTTTCTAATATATTGTCACTACAGTTTGCAGAGTCTTGAATTTTTTTTAACAATCAGTGTGAGCAGTTCACTTGAATTAAAACTCATTGGCAAAAACATTGTATAACATTTAACGTGACGAGAATAATTGTCGGTATTTAGTTGATAAGGTTTACAGGGAAAAAATTATTTTGGCATCGGTTTAAAGAACTCGATGTTTTTGGGTTGAGGTCATTGTTGACAACACGTGGTAAGGTATCGTCCGTTGATTCAAAAAAGCCTAAAAAATATACATGAATACATGTAGCTTCGTTGTTTTTATGATTAATTATAAACTTCAACCTAGGCATGCGTATGTGTTTACCGACCGTAACATTTTTTGGATATAAGCCCATTGCATGTAACCCGTGTTTACATTGATTCATAGAAGTACATGAAGTCAACTCTTATTGGGCAAGCATTAGATAGCGATGCACCATTAGTTTTTTATAGGCTTATGTTATAATTCATTTGTTAAAAAACTTATTAACTTTATCATTTTGCATATTCATATTTCTGTGGAAGCAAGAGTTATTTGATTTTTTTATAGTTTAATTTAGTAGGAGTACAAACATAATAATAATAATAATAATAATAATAATAGTAATACATGTGTTGAGCTTATAATGGTCATTATGATTTTATTAATTATACATAGAAGATTTGTGCGTTCATTACTTTTACTATTCGATTAAATTTTAATCACTGTAGGAAATTAATCAAAATTTTTCATGGAATTGTAATTAGAACGTATTTTGTTAAATATCATACAGACCTGGCACATTTGTTAAGTTTAAATTACTTTATTCATTGCTAAACATTAATATATCTTCATTTAAAGACATCATATTATATAATTACATTTTTTCGGGTCATTTTATAATTTAATTAGATTAAAGCAAAAATAATAACAGTAAGCTTTAGTAAAGATAAAATAAAATAAATTATTATCCCGGTTAATCCTCTAATACATATAAAACACGGAATGTTTTAATAAGATAAAATATATACTATTACTTCAGGGAAAGAAAATTTTAATCTAATAATTTGAATTTATAGATTGTCAACATGGTTTGATATATTTTGATGGTTCTACACCTAATATCTACTAATTTAAGTTGTTTTTTCCAGTGTAGATTACCGAACAAACATAGTCTAACAATATTGAAGTACGTTTATCGAAATAGGTAATTTAAAGTTCAGGGTAGCTTAATATTATATCCAACAATATAACTTGTAATTGTAATTTGGTCGCTACCCACGCGGTCAATAAAGAGAAAAATATGTTGAGTTTGACTAGGTCTGTCGTCAGTTTTTTACCTACAACAAAAGAAAAATTCTTTTTCTGACATAACTGAATAAATTTTTGAAAGGTAAACAGAGCCAAGGGACTTGAGGTGTCTGCAAAAGTTTTCAAAAAGGAAAAAGTTACTTATGTAGTATTCTTCATACGTTATTCACGTCGTCGCTGTCCTACTATAACGGTAATTTATTTTCTGGTAGAAAGTATTCTAAAGGTGTCTAGTTTTTTTCTAGAGGTAAAATCAATTTTATACAATATAAGAAAATGGATCGCTAACAAGGCTACAAAGTATAAGCGTAGAGCCAAATGTAGATAAATGACAATTTTCAAAATTATATTTTATTCTCAACATTAAAAAATTAAGTTATTAGAAATGGAAGTTCGGGATTCACTATTTTCTTGTAATAACATGAGCTTTTTTGTTATTCAGATTTATTTTGACTTTGTTATTTGATCAGTGTATTAAAACAGAGTTCATTATAATATTTTAATCGTATAATCTTTTAAACAGTGGCTATTCAACAATCTACTCGAGTAAAATTAAACAGACAGACGTATCTAATCACATAATTACTCTTACTACTGATTCATTTCAATGATAAACAGATGAGCATTACAAAAACAATATTATTGCTATCGTCAGCTCATAACAAAGACTTACACTTCCAAGTAGCTGTTCTCCTTTTAAAAGCTCACTGGGCTTTGGTAAGATTTTAAGATTAGTCCGGTTATTGTTTTATAGTTATAATTATGAAACACGGAGATAGCTTTTTGATTAACATTTTAAGACGGGTCGAATTCATTAAACTGAATTTAATATACTTTAAAGTTGCTGTCTTAAACATAACGCCTGTACATTAAATACTTTCTTCATTGTTTACGTTAAAAATTAGAAAATGTGAGTGAAACTATCCAGGAATGGTTTAATATTAATTACCAATGGAAATATTTTTGTTAAAAACATTTATTAATCACGTTAAAATTAAAGCATACGACTTCCTTGAGATAATTTTAGTTAACCAATCAAATATTTTAGCCGTACAATTTTTAATGACAGATGATTTGTTCATGGAGTAAAAATAACTGAAAAGACTTTTAGCTGAGTAAACACACATTGTTCAATTATAGAGTACCTACTAAAACCCTCGTGGCCTATTATTTGAAGTTGTTGTTGTCAGACATTGACACTTCTTATGACTGTTCGTATTTCGAACGCTGCCATCATCCACGTACATTCATAAAATTTTTCTCTCGAGACGTCTCAGAAAGCACATTTTGTGGGTGGGTATGTGGATATCGAGATGAACGTTTTCTCGTCGAGTTAAGGTGATGCACAAGGGTACTATAATTGCTACTCACAAATGAGTATACTAACAAACTCTTGGCGATAGTATTTTTCGCACACATACTTGACAAATAAGTAAAAGGTGCTATAAATACACATGTGTATGAACGACGTAGAATGGCTGTATGACTATTAAAAAAGCATTTCCCTAGAAAAGCGTGAAACGTTTAACTATTTAAAATTAACTTTGACCCTAATAACCGGTGCGGATCGGAATCGAAAATGACTTCACGGTGTTTTATGGCATACATTTTTGGCACAAACGGCGGAGATGTCTACCACACACTGGTATGCAGTACACATATACGTATTACTAGTGCGTGTAAACAAGACCTTAATCTAAAACATTAAGTATCAGCCAACTTTCAAAAATATTACTTAACTGGAGGTCATACGTCGATTAATTATTCAAATGTCACTTATTTCTATAAAATAATCGCACGACCTTAATAATTGGCCAACAAAACATCTCCGAGTATTTACCCACTAAGGTATATTATAATGCAGAGTATACGGGAACGTCATGTCATACAAAATGTAATTATACATTGTTCTATTATGAAACTGTGCTTTGAGTTACCGATCACAAAATGACGTTTAGATTGATACTAAAACTTGAGGTAAATCATTAGATTGTCGAACAGAAGAATAAATTTGTGTCTCATCAAACGACCGAACAAATGTTATTAATGATGACATATAATATAATAGTGTTTTTAACTTTCCAATCAAAATGAAGGAAACAGGTGCATTCTATGTGGAATCAATTCATTGACGGAGTTGTTAATTGTCAACATAAAATCACTAATGACGTACCGCCTCAAGTCCGACAGTGTGACCCTAGATTTGTCAACGGATCATTTTGTACAGTATTGTATTAAATTACAAGCAACTACGACAACTATGTAGACGGAATTCCGACAAAAGACTTGAATGTCGAATGTATTTACCGTAAATTATATTATTACATAGCTGAGCTCTCGGTACGATGTTAGTAAGTAGAGAGGATAAATCCATCAGACTGAAGAGACGTCTCGTTTTGGACAGGTTTATTGAATTTATATATACAGGAACAATTTTACTGAAGTTAGCGGATTAGTTTGTAGCAAACGCAATTATCGTGATACTCTGTTACAGACCGTTTTAGGGATCGGATTAATTGCCGTCAGTAACAGATGTGGGTCACTTGTTGAGTATGTGCGTGTGCTTTAGGTGTGACGAACTTTGGTAAACGTTTTATTTGATATAAAATTTTCGGCATTACATTTTTTTCGCTAAGTTTATTGCGCTGTAAGCTCTTGTCTTTTGAAAAGACCGGATAATAGTAGATTCTACATTTTTACTAATGTTTTCTTCTCACTCGAGTGACACGAGAAAAATGCTGATAAAATTACTTTGGAAACATACTGAATGTTTTAATAATATTTTCTGAGAATGTTACTTCAACCATTTCAAAAGGAGCGTTATAATAAAATAATCAGTTAAAACGTTCTCTAGTTCATACGAAATTTTATCTACCATTGAAATTAATATATTATCGATTAACATTTGAAAAATGTTTGGATTTGTCAATTTATTTGCTATCAACTCAGTCCCCTGTAATATTTTTTTGTTATTTAATAACATTTCATACGAGAATTATGTGTCTTTTATCCTAGAGAGTTTATTCTGGGGACCAGTGCTCTACCCTTTAGCTAAATACAATCAGCTTATTGACTCAAATGGATTAATATACATCCATTTGTCATTTAAATTACACATTCGAGTTCGCGTGTGTATAAAATACAATATGCATGTGTATATATCGATCGCACAATGTAAACGAATTTAATCGTTTCGAATTTCGTCAAAAGCGTAGGCTTGAGCTCAATTAGATTTCTACATTTAATCGACCTCGTTCAAAATACGAAGCACGAGTAATAGGAGGAGTAAGCAGAGAATTAACAAAACGGCTTCTTTGAAGACCTTTATGACAAAATGTCACTCTCCTTTGAAACACGGTAAAACGGGAACCTTTTAATAATTCGTCACTGAAAACGTTTAATGACGCACTTTTGAACCCTTTCCTTTCGTGACATATACCGTATCGCCTCTCCCTTGTTTATCAGTCATCAGCTCGATATTATATGTCCCGTGCATGTATCTAAACGGATATTACAAGGCTTTGAGCAAAAACTCTATTTTATACACGGAGTTACGCGAAACGTTCACAAAACAAATGTTTGTCTTTGATTGACACTAGGCCGTGTATAATCAGAATTCGGTGGTGCGTCTGGTCCGAACCCAACAGTTGTACCATTTATGTTAAAACAGACATAGTTACTGAAATATCCCATAATGTAGTTTTAAATATAATTATGTAAAAAAAAACAATGAATATCGGAATAATTGTAAATACAATAACATAATCACACAAATAAATTATGTTGGTTAAATGTTATTCAGTGTTTTAATTTTTTACATAGTATATATTTAAAATAATGCAAAATTAGTGTTCTGCTCTCTGTATAAAAAATTAATACGCGTGTTGATGAATACCGTGAAAATTAATACGGATTTTGTATTATTTCATTTATACATGTGTAAATTGTGCTTTATGTTTAGTATGTTTTAACGTATAAAAGCTCTCACTTTGCCACGTCCGCTGTGCATTGCCATTGATTGTATGCGACGATGGCGGCCAAGTTATGTAAGCTTAAGGGTAAACAACGTTTTTCGGGCTGACGAACCGTAATTATTAATTATTCAGGGCCACCGACCGTGAATATCGTACCGAACATATAATATGATATTATTACAGCGTATCGTGATAAAAGCGTGCATCCAAGTACGGAGCTCAAAACTCCTCACACTCCCTACCTCTACTATAACTTTGTCATTCATGTCACATGTTGTTCTATAATATATATATATATATCGTTTAAAATAGTAAAATCAAAATCGAAATATCAGATGTTGCACTTGAGAAATTAAAAATCACATTATGTTTATAAATTTTAAGAATCTAAACATTTAAAATCATACATTTACAAATGGATTATTTCACATTTTATAATGACATATTATATTCAATTTTAAATTTAGATAAATCCTGTTGTTATTAGTATTGTTCTAAAATTTATGTGAAGTTTATTAGAACATGATAAATTGCTAGATTTTGGTAATCCTATGGAAAAGCATTATTGAAAATCCGACGATTGATTTTCACCATTTACCCGTTAGCCTTTCAATGCTTACCCTACCTCAGGGCAGTTACGTTGCGCAAAAATGATCTGTTATAGTACGGCTGTATTTAGAGTGATAAAAAAGCAATCTAGAGTTTTGTTCCCCTCGTGCTCATACCGGGTCACTGTAGGTACGTGTGTCCATCCCCTACCACTACCGTCCATTTACCACTCACCCATCAAGTATTACTATTGTTTCGCGTTAGGTAATTGTGTTATTTTCGACTTGTGTATTGTTCGTCGTCAACAATATAATGGTAGATGCGGAGATGGTTAGGAAGAAAAGGGAGGCGAAATGAGGGGAAGAGATTGCGTGGCGCGTCGTCCGGCATCCGTTGATGTTATTATTATGGTAATAAGGAGTGTGACAGAAGAAAAAGAAAAAGAGGAAATTATCCTTTGTAAATTAAGTGTCAACTACTACGGGAGATATTATTATTGTACATAAAGTGTGTCCCATGTATATATTTATACATGCGGTACAAGAACTCTGCGTATAGAAACAATGGCGATCAGTGTAGCGAAAGAAGGAAGTCTGTGACATTTTTCTGATTGAGTTTTTCATTAATAAAAATGTTTTTTAAAAACATGAAACATTAAATTTAATAAATAAGACTTTATTTTAAAATTAATAAAGCCGGGTCATGGTTAATTCAACACTGTCTGTAGTTACCCAAGGTGATTTTGAGATATTTAATAATGACTAAAGAATTTCAAGCATTTCCTATTATGACGAAGAAGACATCATTCCATCTATATTTTGTTTTGAGGAATTTGACGAGCTGCTAATTTTCAACAAGGCATTGTGTGAGTCGTGTTAGCCTATAATATTGAAAATGAAAATATGTAGGAAAAAATTCGATAGAAAATAAATTATTTGTTATAAAAACTCGGGTGGTTGAATATTTTATATTATGATACATGGACAATTTATATATATATATTGCGTTTCTAGAGCTATTTGAATTTATTCAAGATTGTCATAATCAAAGATTTATGAAGCTTAATTTTAAACATTCTTCTAACTATTGTTAACTACTTATGTTAACAATAGTGTTCATTTATTAGGGACTTTCGTCCATAACCTTAATCAGCGAATTCTGAGTAAAATCATCGTTTCTAACAATTCTATAAATAAAAATGTATTCAAAATAACATTTTTCAACATCTCCACTCAACCGTTAACTTTTTGTTTTTGAATTTTGATACATTTTACTGTCTTCCGTGAAACAATAGATTCTTTTGTACTGTTATCTTTTTGCTATAGTTAGAAAACATAAAATATGTCATGTCCGAAGGGATCGGATCGACTGGTATTTTTCGATTTTGTTGTATTATTTTCCTCTTTTAAGCAAAAAGTTTCACAGTATCCTGTCTTTCTCTAGCACAATCCTCGGATGGAATGTGTACATTCCTGTTTCACGGTATGATTTGAATGTTCCGTAATATTAATATTTATAACATCGTCGGCGTTCTCTCGAAAACTTTATGTCCAATTACTTACCAAGATACTTCATAATAATGTACAGTTATACATGTTGGCTCTACACGATTATAGCATACAACAATAAAACAAAGGTCATTATTAGTATATTTTAAGAACAACATTTATGATTACTGCTAGTGAAGATGAGAACGTATTTAAGAAGATGAAATGTCATAGATTTCTTAGACGTTCAAGTGCAATATTCTGTAGTAAATCTACAAAATCAATTTTTTGTTGTATACTTAATTCAAAATAACAACCAAAAAAAAAATCATTAAAATAATCACCAGTTACTTTTAATAATAAAACTGATTAAAATTAATTGACTATGATGTCATTGTTTTTTTTTAAACAATCATCATTAATTAATAATAAAATACTCACAAAAATAACACGTACACTGATATGTATTTTTATACACATGAATTTATAAATTTTAGAAAGAATTTTTTAAAATATATTTATTTTTTCAAGTCAGACTATAAAAGTTAATTCGATTTTTTCTTTATTATTTCCAAAATATTTAAAATAATCATACTTAAGCAAATGTTTTTTTGATATCTTATGAGTTTAGGGCAAACTTTGAAAAAATTATTTTTATAAGCTATACTCAAACGTCTTTACGAGTCTATTAACATGACTATAATTTTTATGTGTTCATACCGTGTTAACAGCTGTCATTTTTCCCACTTTTGAACCGGTACCAACATGTGTTGCTAAATTGTATTTAATCTAAAAAATACATAAAAAGATTTAATTAATGTTAGAAGTTTGTTATTTCTTGAGCTTATGATCATTTTAATTCATTTACCTGTCAGCTTTTTAAAGTATTTAAGAAAATAAAACTATTAATTTCATTTTTCTGTATTAAATAATTATTTAGGCATACTATGATATATTATAGGCGTATAATAAAAACTGATCACTTATGGCTAATATTTGTTAAGTTCAATATTTTCATAGTTTATTATGGTCATTTTAAGTTTACAGTAAAAACAGAGTCGTATTAAGTACTATATGAGTGTCTCTAGTCTCCTTAATTTGTTTCCATATAACAATTACGAAAAATATGATATAAGTTGACAATGAAGTTATTTTATAACGGTTAAAAATATGTTGTCGCGATTTTGACGAATGATAAGAACAATTTTTTAACTTTTTATCCGTGTAAATGTTTATTACGAGTATTATGTAAAATTTAATTCAGTATAAAATTGTTTATAAACGTTTATTATAAATTCTTTCTGAACCTCGATAAACTTGCCATTAAACAAAATTATGAAGTAAAGAAACTTTTAATCAAGTTTATATCAGAAAGACTTTTTGAAACATTTCTTTAGCAGTAGCAAAATTGAATTGACGAGTATAAATAGAATATGGTCTAACTAAGAAAATGCCTGGTCGATAACAACTTTTAGACTAATGTTTCGGATGATGTTCATATTCTTGTTGTTTAGGCGTAAGGAGAAGTACAATCGAAAAATGACTAATGATAAAAATAGCAGCATCAATTCACTTCCTGTCTATATTTCAAAATGCTAATAACTTCCAAAGTATTGTTATCGACCAGTTACTTTCTTAGTCAAATCATTTTTTGTTTTATATGCTAGTATAATAGATATGTTGCCATTTAAAAAAATAATAATGTTGACATCTCTACAAACAAGATATGGGTCTAAACATTAAATAAAATAAAAGTAAAAAAATATTTTCTAAAAACCTATTTTTTTAAGAGAAATTGATTCGTTAATGTTAAAAGAATCATCTTGTATTTTATATGTATACAACTAAAAATAATTTTTTTTCAAGATAAATTTATTGAATTAGAATAGTATTTTTTAAATCCTATTGATTATAAGTAATATGTTATATTTAAATTGTAAAAACATGTATTAAAAACAATATGTTTTAAAAATTAATATTCTTCACATTATAATTGTAATGTAATGTGATTGCTTATAATAAATTTCAATTTTCCATACAATTTTTAAGAACAAATGTTCAAACGACTTAATGGAAAATGTGAATAAATGTTAACTATGCAATATAAAATAATAGTGTGAAAAAATGTCATTCGAGTTTATCGTAAATTAGAAATCGATTCGATTATTTTTAATAAAAAATAATTGAAGTATCCGGGATAAATTATTTTTTCTCTCTGACAAAAATAACGAATTAAAATACAAAAATACAAATACAGTAAATTTGTGTACTGAGCGTTTTTCATAATTTGTCATATAAGATTTATTGAGCAATATGAAAATCTACTCGTATTTGTTTGTCATTTTGATGAATTTGAATTCATTTTTCTTTATTGTGTAAAAACGTTATTTATAGAGCTTCATAATTACTGACGACTGCATCAGTCATACTGAATTTAAATGATTTAATAAAATGAATACAGAAACGTTTGATTGATTTACATCTATACCTCGCCAATTATAATTGGTGAGGTATAAATTTATAAATTTGACAAGGTTTGGTATAGTTAATATAGTTGCGCGATATTAATTGGATCTAAACTATTGTTTTATCTTAATTTCACTTTATATTTAAGTTTATAACCCTAATCCAAATAAGTCATTTCCCTAACGTTTTCTAAAACACACATAAGAAGATAACTTCTATTTAAGTTAATGACTTAAATACACATGCGCGTCCATTAATTTACGTTTAACGTATTATATGTAACGCAATTAACAGCAAACTGTAAGAAGTTATACACAGCAAGTTCATTGAAGGGTTAAGTAAATATTAGATTTAAATGGGTTTGTGAATAATAGATAAATGCAATCCACCACTGGTGTTCGCGTCAAATTTTAAGACTTCGGTCGTCAAAAAGTAAATTAAATGATAAGTAATAACCGCAAAGTAACATAAGAATGAAAAAAGAAAAAGTATTACAAAGTAATTAAAATATTTCTTAAAGAGAAAATGTACTCTTTTTTTTTTTTTCTTCTTCTTTTTTGTCGAGTATTTTTTTTTTCACTTTACTCCTCTCGAAAGATAAACTCTATACGAGAACTCTTGACTTATGTATAGCCTCAATTAAGTTTTTTCTTCTCACCCTTCCGTTCTATTCTGCTTCCGTTATCCCTGTTTTTCTTTTATATTATTTCGAAAATGATAGTGCGTCCAACAGGTACTCACGTTTACTCCGCGAACAGGTGCAAAACATGTCTAAGTATATATTTTTAGTTACTCATTTGCCCTTATTTGCTAATGGCAAACAACCGCATTACAAATTGTCCACCAATCCATTTACTTCCTCTCGTCTATATTCGTCGTAGTCTGGCCTCTTAATGCTGACGATGATAATTCACCCTGTCGCCAATATCGCTTTGCTTTTCGTCGACGGTAATGGTTTCTTGTCACACTTAACGATTTCTAAATATTTGAAGAGCCCCACTAAGGTAGTTTAGTGCGTTATGAATAAATATGAGAGAAAAGTAATTTATAAATATAATATCTTTTAAAAAAGAAAAAGGTAATTAATTTAGTTATTTTAATAAAATTTTACGGTCAGCATTTATTTTAGTAACAACTAATACGTGCATTTCTCACTAATTTAAACTATTTATTATAAACTGTATAACTTAATTATTTAAACATTTTAAAGTTTTCTTTCTTAATTAAGTCCTGTCAAATAGTTTTTTAGATAAAAAATTGTGCAAAAATAATATGATTTATAGTTCAGTTAAATATTTATTCTCAACAAAAAACTACTACTTCGCTAGGGCCACTTAAATGATTTGGTTCAATAAACTGAAGAAGATTGGAAGATGTGCAACTTCAACATACTTTAATACTTTTAATAAACACGTTGGGCTTTTATTTGTTTCAATATCATAGTTTAAAAACCCACTCACTTTTATACCCTCTCGTCGTTTCGTATTTATGACCAAACTTTTCACAACGATCCGTTACACTTTAGATAACATCAGCTGAGGAGCATCTAAACACATAACTGCAGCTACGACCACCAACGTTTGTATAGAATACATATGTATATGTGTGTACTTATTATGTGATGTCTTTATATTGAGCACGAAAAATAGTAACCATGGTTACATCGTTAACACCGTTAGCCATCAGACATATAATAGTAGTAGAGTCTGTACAGTGCAAGTTGTTCTTATAAGATTACCCCATGGATTTATAAGCCTTTTAGAAAAAAATACTATACATCATCGTGTTATGTCCAGTCAACTGGATACGCTAATTAATTTGAAAATAAAAATAAAAAATGGCAGAAAAATTCGATGGGTTTAAAACTAAAAGTTTGAATTTTATTAAAATTTATGCGATAACCTAGCTCTCACAAAGCCTTTTTTAGAAATTTGAATAATTTAAACTCATCAGAAAAAGATAAATTTCCAGTAAAATTCTCAAAAATTGAATTAATTATTTTTGACAACATTAGTTTATTCAATTATAAAAGCATTTAATTAAAGCAAAAATATGAATTGTGATTATTATTATTATTATTACCAGTTAAAAAAAATCTTTTTTTTATCTTATGATTCACAAATGAAAAAAATAACATAATCATTAGCCAACCGTACTTACATATGTAATTATTTACGTCACATTTCAATTATCTGTTAAAAAAATTACTCAAGCCAAGCTTTTATTTCACATATTCAGTTTTAACTTTTCAGATGATTTTATTTTGATAATTGTTTTATACATATTTTATGTATAAATAAACTGCTAAAAAATATTACAAAATTTAATTAACATAGAACTTAATGGCGTTGAGAAATTATAAAACTAAATGAGATGTATAGAACTGCATGAATTATGTCAAGTTTTATATAAAAATATGTATTTTCTTGATAGTGTCATATAGTAATATTTACATGATTTCATTTTACATTAAAAAAAAATATAATTAATAAAACGTATTACTTAGAAATATTATTAATTAACAAAAAATATATATATAGAAGTTTAAAGACCTTTCTACCTTGGCGAAGTATCTGTCAATGCGTTCAGGAAAAATGAGTGTCATGAAATTACTAAAATGGACGTGTAATGTTCGGACAACGCAAAATCCTTGTCTTTAGCCCATCAATCAAATCCACGCTTGTGTTATTCATAAGTAAATGAAGGGAAAAAATGCAGCGAAAAGAAATTATAAAATAAAGGTGGTAAATACTAATGGACCTATTATTATGTTATAAATACATTATCATATTAAATTTATGCTGGATCGAACAAAGACAAAAGACGAAAAGAAAATAATAACATTTTCAACAAAACAAAAATCGTTCGCATTTTCATTTTGTTTTATATTTTATTATTACTTTTTTGTTTGCTCCAGTGGCAGTCACATCAACATAGAAAACTGAGCCGTTATTTTCTGTCGACACAATGCGTCACGTTCGTATCTTGGACGTGTTAAACAAACAATTGTGTTAATTTAAAACGCTCGAGGGGCTCAAATTTCGTGAAAGTAACAAGATTAAAGTGACGAGCGGCTGCTTCAACGGGGTAAGAGTAAACCCTACGGCAATAATGAGTTAAGACAACTCATTAAATTCAAAGCATACTGGATAAGGGCCACTAAGGTGAATGAATTAAAATTATTCTTATTTGAAAACGATAGGAAAAAAAAAGCGCAAAAGTTTAACAAAAAAAATCATACACTTTCAAGTTGTATTTGTGAAAACTGTAAATGTATAATGGATCTCGTGAAAACACTTATTTATAAAACACGTATTTAGGCGATAACTTTTTAAAATTATCAACATTATTATATGTTTATAGTATTCCAACGAATTACTTTATACATTATGAAAATTCAAAGCGATTGTCGTGATTTTATAATCACGACAATCATAATATTTATTTTTTATGTTGTCTCAAATAAAGTGTTCTAAAAACATTTTTCACTATAATTTTTTCTTCAGTAATAAAAATTGAACTCTTGTTCTTTTATTATTATTTCTGTTGTGTAGAATATAAATTACCTATAACATTTTAAAATACATGAAATTCAATAAAATTTAAAAGCTAAATAAATGTATAAAAAGGTCAAAAGATGTGTTCCTTAAGAATAGAATTCTATTTCTAAATTTTGTAATACAGATCGAACGTCAGGATGTTTTTTCAAAGTAGTGGAAAGTGTAAAATGAACGAAACAGTCTTTTTTTATATTTATAGAGCTGCACACCTTTCTATATCTCACGTATTATTTTTAACATCGCCTTTTAGCTGCTACACTCTAATGATGTTTTCGTCTGTGCATCAATGTTTTCCAAAATCTTCAATGAGTGGAGAAGGATGTCGCCCATCTTTTTATTTTTCCGCTTGCATGAACCTATTGCTATTCTTCACTTCCTCTTTTCCGGTTGCGACTACTCTTCTTTTGACATACTTACTAGTTCTTATTACTAGTCGATTCAGTGACAATATTCCATTGCAATTGTTAAAACGCATTAAATCCCTTTTGTGCCATTTCTCCTACTACGCCAAGGCTCTTTCCATTTTCGGCGCTTTTGTGTAACGAATTGGGTATTATGTACATCTAACTTCCGTCGCCGCAAAACAATACTCAATAGGATTGTGAAATACATTTGAATAACTTCATTCTACCAAGTTAAATTTCAAATACATACAAGAACTTTTGTGGTTCTTAGCGTAACATCAGTTAATAATATGTATATGTATAATTAGAAAACCAAGTTGCAACCTAAAACTTTCTATTTTCAGGATTCGCATATTTATAGAAGACTTAACGCTGCCGTACGTAATGAATCTATTTAACAAATCATAGTAATATTTTAATTATTAACAAGGTAATAGTTGTTTTGTTTCTAAAAACAATGTTCTGCGTTTATTACTCTAATGATGTATTTTATGCGCCATGATCGTCCCAATCGTAGCCGTTCAAACACTATCACAAAACCTTTTTGAGTTTTTTAAGTGTGTAAGTATGTAAATTGGCCACGCTGGTCGAGTTTTATGAGCCTAAATAACGGAGCTTATAGGGAGTGTGTGTTAAAGGGAGATATAATGAGAGAGGTTGGAATGATCTCGAACTTGAAGATTCGACGTTAGCCCGTTTCTACATCGGGTGGGGTGGTAACAAGAGGGCACCCGTGCCCGTAAGCCGATTACCATAAATTTCCGGCGGCTGTCCGGAAAGAGAAAGAGGGGTTGAGAGATTTGATGGGAAAAGAGTGGATGGTAAGACTTACGAACAGCCATACATTGCGTAGGGAATTTTAATGATCGACTCCAGCGATTGTGCAAATTTAAACAAAAACCACTTTTACTATTAACGAAAAACCGTTTTTGTTGATGCTTTACTTTACGTTTTTACTGTAACGTTTGTGTTTGCAGTAGCTCAACAATATATTCAGCTTGTCCTCGAAAACTGAATAAATTATGAGAAAGGAAAATACTTCATATAAACAGTGCAATTAAAATACACCATGTTGAATGCTAATTTACACACTAACATAATAATGTAATGTAATTATTTTGTATTAAATCAGTCATTCAAATCAAAATTCAGCGCAGTAGACTCAATGATTTTTGAGATGAAAAAACTTTGCAATTACGTTTTAGGGAAATTACCATTCCGTTTTCGAATTCCAACAAAAAATTAGACATAGTTCAGTGATATAAAATCCACGATTTGCCTGTTTGGAATTTAATATTAAGTTTTTTTTTTTTGTATCAAGGAAAGTAAAAAAAAAAACATTTATTAAGATCAAGCTGTTCAAATGAAATCTATTTATAACTATTGCACAATGAAACTGTAGAAAACTCTTTTGACGGTCTAACGTATCGTGGCCCAACAGTTTTTAAACGTTACTCAAGCCGCAAAAAACCCAAGTGTGGTGGCGTGCATTTTCTAAATGCAACGAATGGCCACCTGCACAGTGCACACATAATTATAATATAAACCGTGTAATCTATTTCTGGCATCAGTCCCGCCACCGTCGGAAACCCTTCGCCCCTACTCGTCGCACACTAGGCAATAACACGCGTCCGCACAAATCTCCTCTCTATTTACCCGCATTTAGTCTAAAACCGACGGTTTTATTATTATTATTATTTCAAATGAACTCAAGAAAACCCATAAAAACAAGACATATACGGAGTACGCTTTTATGAGTTTTTTCCGCTGCTGACGTCCATCGACCTTTTCGCATTATATAGTCCAAATAGAACTTTTTAAACGCGTTTGTTATATTTTTTTATAGCTTATGAGTATATTATGTAAGCATTACGAGAATTTTTTACCATGCCGTGCATTAATGTCTACATTAGACGAATATCATATACCTGAAAATCTGTACAAGTAATACTCCGCAGTGACACTATGGATTAAAGCATGAATTCAATAATGAAAAATTTATCTACAAAAAATACCTCAACTATTGTATTACACGTACAAAGATAATTTCAATTTTATACCGATTATCTAATGAACATATATCATGTTAGATTTTTATTTGACATTTAAATAACAATGAGGATAGTTTTATAATTATTTATTGCCTTGACATATACGTATCTAAAGAGTATCATGAGAAATAAAAATGTACAACGACTTACGAATAAGTTGAATTGAAATTAACAACCAATAAAATATTACTTGACTAAATCTTTCAAAATGTGCAATATGCTTTGGATGCATGTTGTTTTCCTTGTTTATACACACACGTGTTAGTATTTAGGCAGTGCCCTACATTATTTCACTGCTGATGAGTAGAGCGTTCTTGTATGTACGAAAAAGTGTCATACAAGTGATTCGTCTGATTTATTTCCAAGCTGTTGTGTAAAATATCAAAGGAATGAAAAATTAAAATAGAGAAATTAAAGAACATAAAAATACGGACCATGCTTATTTAATGACGCAAATCTTTTATAATGAAATGGCACGGCACATATAAATCAAAATTAACCGAAAAAGATTTGTTTTATACCCGCCCACCGTCTCGTCATCATTTGCGGTATTACCGTGGCCTGAAAAGTACGTTTAAAAATAAAACCTTAGGTCTACTACAGTTCGTTTAACCTGGTGTACACGTCAAGAAGACTGAAGGGAAGACATTGCAGACGCTACTATAATAATTTATATATATAATACTTCAAGTTGTTGGTCTCAACAATAGTGTGCCAAACATAATAGACTCATGGACGACAATGCGACATATATTTAAAAATATATTTTATGTATAATTTTATCTATGATGAGTAACACCAAAAAATACCATTACCAATATTTATAATTAAGAAACCTTAATTTTCATTATCTTAAAAAGTATATAATTAATTTGAATAATTTATAAATTTTAGAGATGTTAATTATTCAAATAGGAGTTAAAACATTTTTTTATTTTTCAACGAGTAAATTACTTATTTTTGGGTTAACAACACTCTTAGAATAACGAATAACGCTATTTTATTATTTATATATGATTAGGTTTTACTGTCTTAATCGAATATTATTCAAAACTGAGCACAGATTTATACGCTGACGAATCAAAAATGTTCATATATTTGACTAAATTTGAAAATAATGCGCATAAACTTCATTTTAAAACTTTGATAGGGTTGTAGAAACTTCCATAACTATTATTAACTAATGGCGAGGCGTTATTTTTATGTTCAAGTTTGCTTCTAGAAAATAATTTCATTAGATAATGGCTGCAGAAAAAACTTCATCCTAAGCGTAAACTTTTGAAACCTTTTTCAACAGTGGTCAGCAATGAACTATATACTAAGCCATAGCTATTTAGAGAGTAAAAGTTGCCTGTTGAACTTCGACCGCTGGCGTAGTTATCTTTGGTCCGTTACTATGAGTGGTCATTAGAGTCCAACGCTTGTAAAATTTCAGTACGTTTTAAAACCTTGGGGTGTTTCTCATAATGTTATTGTTCAATCGAACCGTAACAGAGAACAAATGGTGTACATTTATCGTTTAGAAATGTCGGATTAAGTTGAAGCACAATCCCAACAGCAAATAATTCTGTCAGCAAAAATCGAGCATTAAACCTATGCTAATGTACAAATACATTTCTCATCACGGTTACCTATGTGTAAGTTAGGATTTATTTAACGATACATTTATAAAAGCGATTATAAAAAAATGTAGAGATTAATAATTGGAGAGATTCCAACCTATATGTTTAACCAGTAGTTACACATATTGGTTTAACTACAGTTTTCTAGTACTCTCCTAAAATTGCTTATTTTTTATATTTAATGCATTTCTGTTTACCGGAACTAATGACTTACAGAGTTTATGTACATGTAAATGTACATATAGAATAATATTTTTTTCAAACAATTATTATACGTTAAATCAGTAGTAGTTTCAAATGGAAGCAACGCTAGTATAAATAATCCTTTGTAATGAGTCTGTCGAAGAATTAAAACATAAGTGTACAAAATTACAATAGGCCACGGATGTAAAAAAAAACATAAAATAAACATCCAACTAGATTTATAGAAAAATTACGTCATATGGTAATAATTATGATTGGATATATAGAACAGTACATTTTACATGCATATTAATACGCATAATGACGTATTCTTGTTCAAATTATTTTCCTAGTTAATATTTCTTCGGCGCAACGTAATTTGTCTTTATTCATTGATCATTCCAGTCGATGATTTATCAATGGTGTTTGTTTCATCGCTGAAAAAAATGCACGTTTAACGGGTTTTAAAATGACCGGCAGTCAACATGCCGAAAGTTTTGCTTCTGCATTCAGTGGTACAAGCGGGCGTGTCTCGGTTTGGCTCGAGTCCAGTTGGCTCACGTCCGAGATGAAAAAAATGAGAATGGAAGGGGCTACTCGCGGTTTTTTTATGTCAGCAAAATCATCATCGTCATCTCCATTTCTCGACATTATTACATTCCACGGAAGTCGCAACTGACCTCTGAACTTATCAATCACTGGGATTAGATGAACTCGACGAGCTTTGGCAACCCCCTTGGGAAACGTTCGAAAATCGGTACCGTTATTTGGCCCGAAATCAATATTTTCATACTGTCGATGAACTTCATATTTGTCATTGGCTGTGTAAAATATATTTATATTTATAAATACGTAGGTAAAAGTAAAAGCAAATTTCGACGTTCGTGATTTATTTTTAATACGCTAAAAACAAATATTCTTTATGAATTTCAAATTTTAAATTAAGTGGTGAAAATATATGTTTTTATTGGAACTAAAAATGTATGACAAAAATTTGAAATTAATTTAAATTGTTGACATTTTTTTTGTTTGTAAAATAATCAAGCATTAATCCAATACGAATAAAAACATTAAGAACAATATTATTCTTAAAAAGTGATTTAAATCGTAATTCACTGCAAATATCGAAAATTCACTAACTGTTTTTCATAATTTTACTTTGCATTAATGCCGCCGTTGTCATTTGGTATGGAAATAAGATGAAAATATTCGTCGACCAACTGTTGCGATCAAACCCTCCTTTTGCATTTTAAATTATTAACAGGTTACCTAAGGTGGTTTTATTTATATTATATAATATCGAATTGTGACACTGAGTTCCTATCAAATTGTGAGTTTTCAAACTCACGTCAAGTAAAATGAAAAATAAAAAAAAACTATATGGCTCAGCTGCGAACACCTTTGTTATTTTTAACCCGCGAGTATATACAATTGGATAAACTTTTTTGCCTCGTAGCTATTCGAAACAACAATGTTGTCAGATCAAAAAGGGAACAAAGATCCAATTTCGAAATTCATCGTAAGATTGGTAACTAAAAAGGAAATATAGTGAGTTGGTTACAAAGAATCGGTATAGCAATAAATCTAATTGTTTTCTTTCTTTCTTTTTCTCGCAGACTTCTTCTCAATACGTCACATCCGGAAATGTCTTTAATAGTAAAGAAAGAGAAGGGATTTTATAGGTAAGTAACGGAAACGGAGACTTTAAAATGAAAACGTCCCTTTCATATTACTTGTTGCAGTATTGGTAAAAGGAAAACGGTATTGGGTGGAAAAATAATTGTATTTTTCCGACCTGAGCTCGTAGAACCTCTGTCACCAGTTTTTCCATCAGCACAGGGATGGTTTATCGTGTTAGGCTTTTAATAAACGACATGCCAAAATCAAGCTACCTTTGGACATAAAGAAAACCACAAAATGGCCATATGCAAAGATAACGAAATAAAGCAGTCAAACGAGAATGGGATTTGACTTAAGGAAAATGAGAAATATAAAGCAATTTTCAATTTAAATTTATATATTAAGTAAATTAATTAACGGCTGAAATTAATTTTATATTTCTATTATTATTTTATTAAAAATATGTTAAAATAAACAAATAAATACGTTGAACTGCAACTTTAATATAAACCACATTAATCACTAAAAATAATTCATTTAATATAATTAAATATCCATTTTTTCTGTGTTAAATGAGTCAAAAGTAATGTTAGGTTAATGAAACCTCTATAAATATGATTTTGTTGACTCGTTTTAAAACAAAAGTAGCAAAATTATTATATTTTATACTCAATAAAAATGTAATTTAGAGATTTTAAAAGTTTTTCTGAAGAATAATAATAGAAATAAATGTTTGTTATGTTCTCATTAAAATTACAAGGATAGAGATAAAAAAATGATTAAAAAGCGTCAAAAACTTGTTTATGTTTAAAAAATAATAATGGAGTACGTCATAAAAGACTTCAAAATAAAAAAGAACACGAAATGTTAAATTAAATAATAATAAAGTAAATTATTCCGTTATTTCTTTTAACATTTTGCAATTAACTACTTCATTTTAATTTGATCTAGAACGCAATTATACTTTTTTCTTTAACTTTAATTGTTAAAACAATTTTGTATGTAACACTATTAATTATAATTTACAAACACAAGAAACTGTCGTGATGGGATAAAAAACTACTTGAATATGTTTATACAGCATATTAAGTCCTAGTAATGATAAGGGAGCACTGCGTTAAACTTAGGAGGAGTGTTGTTCTAAATTCTCGTTTAAACACGCCACTCACACGCATTTAGGTGTCCGAATCACGACAAGATTTAGGTCTACCGATTATTCATTCTCGATTACTACCGTGAACCCGTCGCCTTGTAACAACGACAGCCAAACACTCATTGTTACCCTCAACCGTTAAACTTTCTAATTATTGCTTCTCGGCACGGCATCATAAATTTTTTTTTCTTTTGGATCGAACGCTTACTCGTTCCTATTTTTCTTTCTTCGATTTAATTGCAAAATCATGTTTTAGGGACCTTCATCAAGAGTTTTGTTTAACGTTTAATGAACGTGTATTGTGAACATTTTTCAATACATTTTTAACGGCTTTATGCACATCACAAGTATTATAAAACGCTTTTTAAAAAGAAGGGTTAGAAATAATGATATTTAGGACACAACAAAATATGTGTAATAACTATGAGATACTTGCAAATTAATAGAACAAAGACATTATTTAAAATTAAATAACAATAAAAATTAAGAAATGCCCGTTACTCTCAATGTGTGTACTAAGATTGATATTATATTTGTGCTTACAGATTTGTTTGAAAATAAATTTCATTTATTTAATATAAAAACAAAACATTCATATTTCCGCTTTTTAGTGTGCCAAATATTAGTAAAATTTTAATTTTAAATACAAATTTGTTTGATCATATAACGAATAAATATAATATATATTACATTTCACTTATAACTGTGTCATATATTAGTGATGGGCATTTTCGAATATTTAAACCATCGAATAACTATTCGAATTGTTTTTATACAATCGAATAGTTTATTTTTAACATAAACTATTCGAATACATATTCGATAGTTACTATTCTACATTTCCCATCACTAATATATATATATTTATACATATATGTATGAATAAAAATAATGTAAGTAGTTAAAAACTAAATTACAATTAAGTTTGTAATAAGCATTAATGCTTTGAATGAAAACAATAAGAAAACTTTGTTTTTAGTTTATTTATTTTGTTCCAATTTACCTAGATTAAGAGGTAATAATACATAATACCACATAGAAGAAAACATAAAATGCTACGCGGGCTGCTGCCGCATCTTATTTATTATTTTTGCGGTTCACGTGAGCTTTTGTTTTGAACCATAGTAGCGGGCAGGAACAGGGTAGTCGGATGACAGGAAGAGAGGGTGTTGAATGGCAATCAATATAAAGGCGGGATGAAGGCCTTGTTTCCAGTTTCCTTTTGTGTAGCTAGTAACAACCGGAGTTATCTTCGGCAAGATTCCCATTCAATTCCATTTCCATTACGCCTGGACTTACACATCTATGTAATATAGTTCACTACACTTCTATACTTTACCTCGACGTGGCTATACTAACAATACTACCGATTTCTTCTGATTAATTATTTTCACTATTTCGCACTTTCCAACAGCACGCCACAATCTCCAATATAACTATAATATTCTCTTATAAAGCCTTCTTTTATTTCAATAAAAACCTCATAATACAAACAAACTTTTCTTGATTTAAATTCAATTTTTTAAGGTACAATAAATTCATTGCACTTGTAATAAAATAGTTACGTAAAAATTTCATGAAGCGAACTCTTTAGGCTTTAAATTCATACAATCAATTTTTTAATTAATGTCGATGACAATGTTTAAAATTTACTTCCAAAATGTCTAAACTTGTAGTCGCATTTTCAATAAAAATTTTAGAAAGGCTCATTATAATATGTAATCTCCCCTTCTATAAATTTGTTTATACAATCATATATGTAATTTGTCTGGAAGTACTAACCCCCCTAATTTGTGCTGATGTCTAAACTGAAAAATTATTTAAAATTTTTAATTATTTCTTGATTTTTCTTATGGAATAGTTGTTTAATGTGATGTATACATGTATTAAACATGTTTCATACCGCTCATCACAAGTCTAGTATATTTTAAACTCAAAAGAAAAAAATATGGTTAAAATAACCACTAGCTACTCGTTTTGTGTAAGATTTAGCATATTTGATAAGTTTTTGAAATTACATAGTTTTTGATGTGTGCGTGAAATAATCTTTTTACATTTGAAAATGACCTTTTAAACAATGCGACTATTTTATAACTCTACAATGCTCTATTATCGTTAAACTTCAAAAAAGATGTAAATAGTAGTGTTTTTGTTTAACCATCTTCGGACCACGTGCTGAGCGAGGGCGTTATCCACTGAAATAGCTATGTGACACTACAAACGCACGTCACGGACTGTGTAATTATATCTATGAGTTTATTTCTGTCATCACCGTCGTCATAACACTGAACACACTGCCCCCGCAAGGGGTTTACATAGTTAAGTCAAAATTGTCGTTTTGTAATGCTTTCCAATGCATAAATGCTATCCGTACATCTGATAATTTAAAATTGTATACGCCAAAATATCATTTCAGCACACACCGTATTTTAGGTATCATTTTACTTAAAGCAACTAAACATAGCAAGGATTATGTCACCTATTTTTGTAACAAAATATATGCACTAAAATAATAAAACAAAATATATGTTAAGTAAAAAAATGATTTATGCAATGGCTTACACTTAAAATTCACTAATAATTCAAATATAACAATATATAATTATAAATTCAGTTTGATAAAAAATAGTATGCAAGGATACGATAATAGTAAAATCAAGTAATTAATAAATAAAAATTTCAGTATAAACTTATAGCACTTTCTTAGAAAAGATGTTTAAGTTTAAATTTGACGTTAATGTGATGTTAAATCGTTTAAAATAAAATTCGCCTATCGATGAATTTAGTGAATCTTGGTAATTTTTTTTTTTTAGATTAAACGCTTCAAACACCATAGTATTATTAAAACAATATGTTTATTGTTAGTAAGAAGTTCAAACAAAGTACTGATTTTTTAGCGAATCTTGTAAACGTTAGTAACTGTTTTTAAAATGATTTTTATGTAGGAGGGTTGATGTTTTTTCGCATAATGGAAACATTTAAATACTTTGATTTGAGCTGAATAGACGCTTTGGAATGCTTATTTTTATCGCAATCAAAGGACTTTTCAAAGCCGACTAGTTTTCAGTGTATGCGTATCTGTTTTTATTTTCGACAGTGCAAACGCATTTTCTGATAGCTTTAAGAACGAGATGTTATACTGTTAAAACGCCACGAAATTACGGTACTATAATCCTTTTCGTTCACAGACCCGAAATAAAAATGCCTTTGTAGTACACGCCCCGTACATTAAAATAATGATGATGATGATAATAACAATAATAATAATATACAGAGAAAGAGACAGGAGAACTCGACGAGAAAGCAGTAAAATCTTACAGGGTTTTATGGACCTATCGACTAGCGTCAGTGGGCCGCGTGCATCTTATAAGTAACTCCAGTAATCATAAAAATAAAAAACCATTGAGTCGTATTTAGAATTTTTTTCATTATAGACATTCTTATTTAAAAATGTTGTTTGTTTTAAATAAAGTCATCCTAATTAGCAAAGCGCGTCTTAACGCAGACAACCAATTGACGTGAACGGCGAGTTTACGATACCGCTACCAATGTTTTACCCTCTTATTGAGACGCCTTAAATTCTCGGCTATATTTTTTTTTCTTATTTTTTAATTACCTTTTTAATCCANACGTGAACGGCGAGTTTACGATACCGCTACCAATGTTTTACCCTCTTATTGAGACGCCTTAAATTCTCGGCTATATTTTTTTTCTTATTTTTTAATTACCTTTTTAATCCATTGACAGGCGGCCAGTATTACTACCGGACCGCAGTAAAGACGGCGGATCGTTAAATTTATTTGCAGCACTGTAGGGCTGCCTGTGATAGTTTTCAAATTCAAGCGGGCGTGTAATCCTTTAAAATTGCAACTTGTTGCCTGTCATGTCAAAATACGGAGGGCGTCACGCGTGACAAATCACATTTTTTCCATGGTAAACGATTTCTAAAGGTATATCTTTTAGGCGTAGTACAGATATTAGAAACTTAATTCGCCAGCTGTAAATTCTAATAAGTTCTTATAATAGTAAGATTAACGAACGATTAAGTTTCTCTTCTACATCATCATAATGAATTATGTTAGTATAAACCATACTAATAATGTATTGGAATGTGATAAAATCATTTCTGTATTTATATTCGACTATTGTTATCGATATCTTATTATACTATCGTGATTAAGGTACGTAAGTCAATAAAGGCATAAGTAGTTAAGACTTTTATTGTTTTATTGAAGAGTATCTACGTTAAACAATTCAATAAACTGGGTTATTTCAGCAACAAATAAAAATATATGGAATCATCGTGAAATAATTTTGAATTTATAATTGATATTTCTAAATTACACAAATTATTTAAGAGGCTATTAATAAACACAACTAACCTGCAATGTGTCAACGTTGTTGTTGGTTGCACTGCAGCTGTCGCTATCATCCAGTGCGAAACCAGTTTAGGGTCCACGACCGATAGTCGGGGCCCCGTCCTCGTCTTCATATAGATGGGTACACAATTAGATCACGGTGCTTTTCACAGTTAATCCAATACGTCAAAAATATGGCAATGATAAATATATTTTATTGGCACCGAACAAAGCTCAGCAATAATATAATTATTTGCTTGTAATATTAAGTATTATTTATATCAAATAATATATATAAATAATGCCAACAAACAATTTTCGATTGTTCAACTACGATAATTAAATAACTTCGATACACAATCAGCTAATACATTGGCTTTTGATTAATTACTAAAAATAATGATAACAATGCCAATACTTTATTTTATTTACAAAATAAAAAAATACTTTGTGCACATGCGCATTAGGATTTATTGAGGATCATGTCACTTTTAAAGGGAAGAAGGATAACTATTGGATAACAGGATAAGGGAATTCCGCGTGATTTCCACTCCGGTCCACGGCGATTGCGGGCGGTTCAACGCGTGCACGACGGCCGAGAGCGGCTAGAATTGCAGGGATGAATGGTCCGCGACAGACTGCCGGCTTATACCGTTGTCGCCATTGGGTTATCGCGAGGCGCGCGCGCTCGTCCGGCGTTTGAAATTTTTGACAAAAGACCGTCCTGTATAAAATCCCATCGCGCTGTCTAGCGGTACAAACGAGAAGCAAAAACGCTCCCCATCCCATTTTCTTTTTCTACTCGTTTGACCTTTATATATTCGACACTATTAACCCGATTTCACTCTATTCACCTTAACCCTATTTCTAAAAAAGAAGGTCTCAATCAAATAAAAGGTGATGTATTTTAATTGGTTGTTAAGATGATTCAAATTTATCATATTTTTTTTACTTAAATAAGAAGTTTTATAATAAATTGCAATTGAATCTGTACCTAATACCTAAACCAAATAGCATTATGTATGATTATATTAGGGAACTTATTTGTAATTGTATTTTTAATATAATGTTTATAAAAATATAAAATATGTGTACATTTGAAATTTAAAAATATACAAATTCGTTAAACCTATTTATTTTTTAGAATCAACATTAGAATAGCTTTTAAAAGAGGATTTTTCTTTTATAGCACCTCATAATTTATTTTTATAAAAATAAATAAATTAAGTAAAATTTGATATCGATTTTGATAAAGTAAACGGTTTCTAATGTCTATTATAGTTAAATATTTTATATAGTAAAATAAAACAGATATTTTCAAAAAAAAAACAAAATTAACTTTTACCAACCGAAGAAAAGATGAGAAGGTTTTGTGATGATGTGTGTATTTTTTTATGTCTGTTCAAGAAAATTATTAACTCTCATAAGATCAAATTTTTCGAATTTTGCGTTAAAAGAACAAGATTTTATGTAATTAAACTTATTAGCGACAAGATCTTTTTATAACTCAATTTTGGAAAATGTTCCAGATTGCCTGACAACTTTTAACCTATATCAAATTAACACTTTTAAAGTGTTTGACAATATAAAAACTTCAAAAAAAACCCTAGTTTTACTATGAGACGTCATTTGTCAAATTACCAATTTTTACAATTCAGCAATAATCTATTAATAAACTTATAAATTATAATGAAATTTAACAGATTCGCTTTTAATTTTTTTTTATAATAATGATGTTAATAACTAACAGATATTATCTATACTTATCACAACTCTGCTGTACCCCACTATGGCATGATTTCTATGTGTTTTTATTTTTTTTGATATTTAACTACAAAAGTAGTTAGTCAATTTACAAATAGAAAATGTTATGTCTATTTATAAAATTTTACTTTTACATGATATATAAAAACTTAAAAATAAAAATTATATTAAATAGATAAATATCTATGTATTTATTATAATTTATAGAAATTTTGATACTTAAAAAGTATAAAGTAATTTGAGTTAATATAAAATGATTAATTTTTCTTAATCAATGGAAAAAGATAAAGTTATGTTAAAAAATTGAAGTTTAAATTGAAATTAAGCTAATTAGTGTCCTCATTTTTAGGTTACAGAAAGAAATTTTTAAAAATGATATTATAAAAACATTTGTGATATTTTTATTAAGTTTATAACGTTGTAAAAACATTACTTCAAAGAAATGCAATCGGGGTTGATTTCAAATTTTCCCTTAGATTTTTCAAATCTTTTTAGTTTTACAAATAAGTCTTAATTAGTAAAAACATAAATATCTTTAACCTATTGTAAGTATTATTAGAAAATAGATTTTTTCAAAAAATATCGTATTGTAGCTAATATTTTTTCATAAAAAATTTAATGTTTTTATGTGTATAAAAACGTGAAATTTTAGTTAATTTGTGATTACTTGATGAAACTTTAGCCTTTAAACAAACTATTTGATATGCAAGTTGCTTTGAATTCAATTTTCTATAAACTCATGGCCCAGATTAAACCTATATGAACTCCCAGTGGTGGTACCTTCAAATGGGTCCAATCTTAAGAAAATATGCCTTCTTTGAAAAGTGATGAGTAAATAATTATAATGCATAAACACGCTATCTATAAAAAAAAAGTTTGTTGTTAGGAAATCATATAGGAAAAATCTACTTAATTTGTTATAATGGGGCAATATTGCTGTGTTATATTGCCCCATTTAACTTAATTAACTTAATTAAAATAAACATAATATGTGCAAAAAATTAATTACAATAAATAATAATAGTAAATTATTTATTGTAATTAATTTTTTGCACATATTACGTTTATTTTAACTTAAATATGTTAAATTAAAAAAAAGTGAATCATAAAAATATTTTAAATATACAGAGCAATTTATTTATTATAATAACCCACGCTATTACTTGCAAAATAAATATAAAATTGAAAAAAGATTTTTTAGTTTTACATTTTTTTCGATTTTATTACTATTTTGTATCATTGCATTACATAAAAAAATATATATTAAATTATCATATTAAATAGGAAATTATCTAACAATTACATAATTAATATATTAACTATTAATAAAATGATAGTCCGTCGACGGACTAACCACCCGTCCCGGAGTATAAATGTTTAAGAAACCTCCTTCTTTGGGAGAGGCCACTATGGCGCTTAATGGGCTGATAAAGCAATAAAAATTAAAGAAATGATAGGTCAATAATAACATTTGACCAGTTATTCGGAATTTATAGGAACTTTTAAAATATGGACTCGAAGTGAGACTTGGGTGTGAATATTTCTATTATAATACATTTTCCTTTCACACTCCTATTTCCTCCCAAACATAAAAATGTCAATATCTTCCGAAGTTACAAAAGTTGTTTTCGCCCGTTATTTTCGTAATAAGATAATTTTTTATTTAATAAGCTAATTTTAACGTATTATAGTTTGTATAAAGAATAATGCTAAAAATTAATTAATAATTGATAAATATTGATTTATACAAAGCGATTCTTTAAATAAACGTCACAGAATATTTTTGAAAATATAAGTGCTAATTTTTTTTTCTTGTAAAAATAATTATTCTTTAATACGTAACACTATGAAAAAATAGAATATTTACGTAATTTTTTATATCAATAACTATCAACAACTTCTGTTTTTCAAACGGCACCCTATTTTTTTCATTTCTTCTATTTCCAGTGAGTTACATGTCTTTAAAGTTTAAAGGAGATTAAATAAGCAGTTATTTATACAAGAATCAAAAGCTGTAAATTGATAATATATACTTTTACAACTGTTCATTGTATCGTTAAGAACTGGTATTGTTTATCGATTTATAAAATTCGCTCCACGTTACAAAGTAGAACAGATCTAACTAACAACTCATATAACTTATGATCTACGTAACATTTTATACTTCATTTTTTTATCAATTTTTACATTATAGGACTAAATTTAAAATATGTTTTATGTTATTTTTCGCAATTACAAAGAACAATTTGAAAAATATTTGTTTTAAGATTTGAAGATAGCCATTTTATAACTTCTTTAGAGAGGGTCCGAAAAAAAAAATTATTATCGTCACAGTCGCTAGTCAAGGCCGGATTCTATTTTTTTATTAAGTATACGATCAAGATTGTACTGTTCGATGAATTTATAAGTTCAATAAACATACACATTTGATAAGCATAAGTGTTCGATGTTTACGTTCCACGAATGTTTGCAATTTATAATAATATAAATATATATTTTGTATTTTAAATTCATACAACTAGATTATTAACGTTAGAACATTTATTTTTATTAATATATTAATTTTTAATAACAATTATTTATTACTAATACATATAAATTTATGATTCACTTGATGTGAATTTATTTTTATAATTTTATCAATTAAAATAAATAAGTGTACTTAAATTATATAAATATAAAAATTAATAAATATAATTTATTATATTATGTTACATTTTATGATAAAAAAACAATTTTACATTCTCAGTGTCAACAGTCAAAAAGATGGTTCTTGTCTAGGCAAACGATGGATGGGAACGGATATTATGACCGTCGACTCACACCAGAGACCAGACAACACTAATGAGAAAATCACAAGAAAATTATCGTTGGCAAACACTGTGGATCGAACCCAGGACCCTGTGCGACGAAACAATAGTCAATAACGTATATTCTATACTATAATTTAGCACTGTATTCTCAAAAATGAAAGTAATTTTATTTAAAATGCACTAAATAATTTTGATTGTGCATAAAAAAATTTTAAAGAACCACAATAGATGCAATTTTTAAACGATATTCTTTAATTTTATTTCTATACAAATCTAATATTCTATCAATACTCTTAAAGAAGTTCACATCATCCGCGCGTACTCGTAACACGCGCTGGTTTTCTTTTAGTATTTTTTGTAATTGTGATAGATAACATAAAACATATTTTAAATATAGTCCTATAATGCAAAAATTGATGAAAAAAAAAGTATAAAATGTTACGTAGAAAATAATTTATATGAGTTACATTTTAGATCTGTTCTACTTTGTTCATAAAAGATTAGACACTTATATTTTTTAGTATAATAAGTGGCGACGCCAGGGCCAGTATGGGCTACAGTACACCCTAAAATCTTCTCACCCGCGGCTGACCCACTCTGTATGATATTAAAGTATTTTTTTTTTTTGTATTATATCATAATATTATAAGAATTTATAAAATTAGTTTTTTTGCGACGGTTTGTATCGCACATTACTAACTGTATGCGGTGGTAGTAGCAACAATGGCGGAATTTCATACACCTCTGTGCGTTGATTTTTGTTCATATAATAATATATCTTTATATTATATCTTATATATATAATATCTTTTTATTAAATTTTTGTATCATTTAAAAAAAACTATTCAAAATTATTTAAATAATACATTCTTTAGAAGGTTTGAAATTTGTATTTATTATTTTTTTATTTCATTAGTTTTTTATATTAATGTTATGAGGCATTGTAATTTTAAAAATGTATAACATATTTTTTCTGAAAAAGTGTTACTTAAATGGTGAATATATTAAAAAATATTTAAATTTATGCTATTTACATCCAGTTTTATCAAAACTCCATTGTATCTATTTATCTAAAAAAAATATGTCTTATTAAAAATTCTGAATTTTTCTATAGTTTTATTTACTTTTATTCAGGTCTTCTTTTTCCTCGCCTTAATCCCAACTACTTAAGGTCGGCCAATTACTTTTATTCAAGTCTGTTAACTTATCTTTTTAATACCAGTATTTATCCCTAAGGAAAAAAGGAATCAAATAAACCCACGAAGAGCTATAATACTACTTATATTATTGTCATTTGATCTTGAAATATACTTTTTTTTCCAAATAGCCATGGTTCGCTATATTACAACTGTTTAACAAGTAAAATTATAGAAAAATAATCAATTATGTAGGATTTTTATGGATATATAGTGGATTGATGATCGTTGATTAAGGTATCAATATTAATAAATGTAAGAAGCTGCAACTATTTAAGCATGTTTGAAATTAGTGAATAGACACTTTTTGTTCACATAATTATTATTAGTACTACGTATAATTGTGAATTTAATAGCAATCTACAGTTTAGTTTGTTAAGTTCAAAATCTAGTGGCTAGTGAATCATGAAATACACGTCTTCTGAACTTTGTTTTGTCTTTGATATCGGTTTTAATAAATTCTCCCAATGGAATTAAAATATATGTCAACATCCATTCGAGTGAAGTTGCGGGATAACTTTGTTTTTTCCAATTGACCTCGCGCCATCAAAGGACCGCAAATCTCTGAGCTGCCGTTCAATGATGAATTTCCGTCACTACCATCACTAATTCTACTTTTTGAGAACGCCCAATGGGCACCAATTCAAAAAACCGCAGCTCTCGGCGAGACACGTTAATTTTTCCAACCGTCTCTTTTTATAATTTTATTTTTTGTACTTCTCTTCTTATTTTCATTATACACCAAATAACTTGGATGTCAAATTCAGAAAATAACTTGGCAACCATATTTTTTTAATTTTCAACGCCTCCAGACTCGATTTTATTTATAAACGATGGCCGTTACTAGCTTTAAGGTGAAACCAGGTGAGGAATCTTTTTTTATCTTCGCATTGCTTAAAAAAACTGAACTTCATCAGACACCTTTTTTAAAATAAATGTCAAAGTAAAAAAATGTAAATATTGTAATTTAATGTATTAAGGGTGAGCAATTTATATTTGAAATATGTTTTTAATAATGTTCGTGAAAAACATTATTGCAGAAATATTTGAATTTGAGCCAAGGAGTCTATCTGTCTATAACACACGTCCGATTTATAAATATTAAAAATAATACTTTGTAGATATATATTTATATAAATCAACATTTTAAAATTGTATATGTTTATTAGAAACATACTACTAACGAATAATTTCTTATTTACGGTAAAGATTAATTTGAAGTCTATATATTGTTCTTGTATAGTAAAATAATTAAATGGATGATAAATTACCGATCATACTAAATTTTTAAATGTATTTACATTGTAAATTTTTCCTACATCATTTATTATTATTATTATTTTTTAAGTGATAATGTACACAAATAAATTGCAATTATTGAAAATTATTAAAAAAAATGTTTACATGAGTGTATGGTCTTTTACAAACTCTTACTGTACTTAAGTTTTTCATTGAAATTGCATGTTAAGCATACTAAAAGACAGTTTATTGTCTTTCGTGTATTTACAAAATTTAATTGGGTAAAATTAGATTAAAATTGAGTTATATTGACGTATAGACCAACAAAATCGTTTCAGTGAGAGCTGAGAATTTTCATTGACAAACAAAAAAATAACACATTATTGTAAAACCGATACCTTCTGAGCTCCAAATAGAAACTAAGAAAGTCGGAATGGCTATATAAATAATTACTTTGTCAATCGTTAAGATCCTACATTAATTACTCTTAATTTAAAAATAATATTCATATACATATAATGGAAGTTTTTATAGCATACTACGAATGGAAAATTTTTAGTACTAGTAAAATTTTTACTTTTATACAAATTGTAATAATTCAGATGTATACATATTAAAAATATAATACTGGCATATGAGACGTTTTTGATAATTTCTTACAGTTTAGGTTAATTTTAAAATTATATGACTATATTAACAATTATAATGATCACTTCAATTTTCATTTTTTAATGTTTAGTAGAAATATAAAGATCAACATGAAATTTAATAACTTAACTAAATATTAAATATTACCTGCCTTGTAAATTGATATGATAAATAATATTTATACATTGGTGTTCAATATAAATTTTTAATTACTTTTCAAAATTGTTTTCTCAAGTTCACATTCAAACAATATTTTTAATAAATTTGAACAGGTTATAATTATTAAACTATTGAAAATATAATATATATAATAATTAAAAATAATGAGTTTTAAAATAATAATTCTTAGTAGTCTTGTTAATTAGTTAAATATTTTAACTGCGAATATTTGCAAGGGTAATAAGTTCTTTTTTGTTCTTTATTCAATGAAGATAATTAAACAACGATTGAATAAATCACGCCGGTAAATTGACTTTCAATTATATCTGAAGTTCATTAACTTCTCTATTATTTTCAATTAAGTCAGATACCGACTTTTTGAATACATAAAAGCAATTCCAATTGAGGAGCATTGGCGTTTCGTTAGTTCTCGCTTTTTCTAAAAGTTATATTCTATAGCTTTTCATTAAAAAGAATTGCTCACTGTGCAATTCAGAAAATAAAATTCGGTTATTTAATCTATCAACTAACATAAAGATTAAATATCTAAGTAAAATACATACATAATAGATTTAATACTAGTTTAATATATAGAAATGTATACCTAATGACAACGGTGATAAGTTGCATTTTTTATAATGATAAAGTTAAAAAAATTATTATTATTATGTATGAAAGTGACATTTCTAATTTATTGAACTTTTTTTAAGACTGAAAAATTAATTTGACGAAAATTTCTTAGTAATTATTCTGACTTAATGTTTAAATATGTAAATTTTTTTTTATAATTTTCCCTGTAACAGTTATCAACATGACATCAAATTAGTGATTTAAAAAAGCTTATCTTATCAATTATAATTAAGTTCATTCATTAAACACCAATTATGCAGTCAAGTACAGAATTAACATTTATCTTACATAGTAACCTGAACTTTTAAAAAAAATATCCTAATAAATTTTAATAAATATTATTTGATTTTACTGACAATTTGACAGTAAGCTAAATTACTTGAGGTTATTTAACATTTTTATGCTTTTTAAGATTCTATTCATATTTTTTTTTTTAATATTTATCGGCGTATGTTATTATCAGATAATCGATTCTTTTTTCAATTTGTAAGTTTTGAAGTTAACGACAAAAACATAAAATGCCCTTACGTTAAAATTATCTGATTTTCAATTATTATTTTGGATTTTTGTAACATTATTTTTTCATATCATATCCAATTAAAACATTGACTATTATTATTGAGCCCATTAATTTTCTCGATATTAAAACAATTAATTAATTTTATTGACCTAATGAATACAAAATACTTTATCACGGACATATTAATACTGATTTTTTATTTTGTTCTCTCGGTTGCTTGGTTATTAGCAACAGTCACTATATACTTATAAAAGGTTATTGGCAAAATATAATTTATAATGGATAAAAAAAATACGTAAGTCAAAACCAATGCTGCATATATTCTGAAAACTTCTCGGAATTATATGTAGTCAGAATCGATATTCATTTGATAAGCATTCGAAAGTTTCCGGATTCTTTAAGCAAAAATAGTTTATTTAGAATAGAATATTATTTACTGTACACGTACAAACTTTAATTAGACTCCCATCACAAGATATTAAAGTTAGAAAAATTTGTTTATAAAATATTTTTATCGTTGCATTTAATTAGTTTTATAAAGTAGGGTTTCCCGTCCTCTCTTGCACAAACAATACATTTTTAAGAGGACGTTAATAATAATAAATAAACATTAAATTAATCAAGCAAAATATGTTATAAAGTTTCGGACAATTAAATAAATAAACTTATGTCAAAGTATTTATCTTTGTTTTTAATAATGTATTCTTAATTTATTACAATATTTTTAGTAATTTGGTCTCAACATTTTGTTAAACGTCATGAAATAAGTGCACATTATTTGGTTTTTGTAAAAATTACATTGAGTTTTTGAAAATATAATCATGTTATACTTTGATCAAAACCAAGCGACCATTTTATTTGTTGTCGTTTAATATAAAATGTACATAAATGGATACATAGAGTGAATCAAATTTAATTGACAATACTTTATTTTTTGAAATTTAAAAATAGTAATGTTTTTTTCCTATCCTTGCATTTATTGAATATAATAGAAAATACTTAGAAAAATCTAGAAATTTTATCAGACGTCGCTCGTTTTGAACACGAGGCCTCTCAATTGCCGTTTGAGGGTTCAACCATCGAGCTAAAATTTTGAGATTTTTCTAAGCATTTCCCCATCATATACAAATCAAATCAAACGCTGCTTTTAAAGTGTTATATATTCATTCCAATTGCTTTTTGAGTTACGAGCATTGTAATACATAGAAAGGGTATATATATATACCCACACTATAGTGTGTAGTATGCAATATAAATACACACTAGTATGAACTATACCCACCTGCTCTATCTATTAAAATGCTTGTCAATCAATATGTACTTTCTTCTGAGGTTGTTATTAATTCATCAACATTTTTTTGAATCAAAATTGAAGTATCGAAAAATTAGAAATATTTACATTTTTTTGTAAAAAAAATTACAGCAAAATGATTATGAAATCAAAATTTGTCAGTTTTTTATGATTTACTCTATATGATAAGTATATTACGTGATATAAAAAGGTTTCTTTCGGTATTATAAAAAAGAAAAACTCACTAAATACTCAATTGTATATCTAAAAAGTTGAATTCACATAAAGACATATGAATGTATAAAATTCATATAAGTTACNGATATAATAAAAATTGATCACTTGTGGCTAGTAAGTTTAAGTAAAATTAAAACTATATTAAAAATATTATTAATTTAAAAAAACTAAAAAATATTAAAAATATTAAACTCAAAAGCCACAAAAAAATTAATGAAAAGTCGCGGATACGTATTTCGGAAACAATGTTACCATTATCAACGCTAAACACATACTCTAGAGTATACTAGAAAAAACTCCCTTATATACCCCTAGTGACCTTATCACCTAGTGACNAGAGTTTAATTTCCAATAAAACACTTAGATTTACATAAGCAGACTCTCGATTTATTTGTCAGTTCTATACCACAGAAAATTTACTATCGAATATATCCCTACCACTTACGGCCTTTCTAATCGTAACAAAAATATCGTCGTGGGGTTAATATGTAAGTAATAAAATATAGAAAACCGAGTTATGGCAAAACCAGGTTATAGTGTACATGAAATGTGCTCCAAGAGTGTAAGTAATCGTTTTCCGATTCGAGAGTGCACTTTAGTATGTCAAGTAGTTCTAATATAAGTTATAACACACCCAAAGTGACGGACGTAATAGCAGACATGTGTTATACTACATTTATATTAGTAGCACTAACTTCATGGAAGTAATAGAATAAAATGAAGTCAATTAAATGAATAATACCGCCTATCTAAACAACAAAAAGAGAAGTAACGTTTAAAAATAATAGCTCAAAGAAAATTTTAATTAATTTCGATTTGTTTGGTTATAAAATCAAGTATGCGATCAACACAAAATTGCTTATTTGTTTTTGTGCACATAAAAACTTTGTAATTTCTAAGATCTTTCGCAATTAAACTTGTTTTGGTTTTATTTTTAATAATTAAAAGGAAAATTCAAATTGTGCTTTAGTTTATTTAAGTAAAAATACTTTTGATCAATTGCTATTAACTATAAATAGTTTTTAAAAGTATCATAGTAATGCAATATGAATAGACAATGATTATTAAATCTTATATCAAATTTACAATAAATTGCTAGATATTTTTTTTGAGTAATTGTATGTGAATGTGTTAGAAATTAACCACCGCAAATATTGGCTACAGACATAAAAATGTTTTAAAACTTTTTTGTAAAATGTTGTTTCTTAAGAGAATTAAAAATATATTACAAAATAATTTACTTAGAAAACTTTGTCTATAGGAAAATTTGCTACAGGACTTTATAACATTAATAACGTACTTTTTATGATTAATAATTTGATACAAGTAGACAAACATGTAAATTTTAGTTAAAATAAAGTAATAAAAACCAGCAAAGTGGGATCACGATATAGTTGGGACAATTATAGATAATATCTAACAGTATTTAACATCGCTATCATAAAAAATGCTTTGTTTCAAATCTGTTCCACTTTACAATAATTTCTATATTTGTATAATAAAAATTTATCACTTGTAGCTAATATTATTTAAAATTAAAATGATATTAAAATATTAATTTAAAACTAAAAGTAATAGAAATATTCAACTCAAAGCGCGTCATAAAAAATTACTAGAAAATCGCCGATATGTAATTTCAGAAACAGTTTTACAATTATCAACGCTTAACACATAATGAATAATTTTTACAATTTTTGTATATTTTAAAAATTAAATCAAATATTAAATGCTTGTTAAATTATTTGCTTAACTGAAAACAGTTTTTTTGTTTTAATATTTTAGAACATTTCAAATGCTTCATTTTTATATAAGTTAGAAAAACGGACACCATCGGGAACATTTTCAATATCGAGTTAAAAAAAAAATTTACGTACATGAGTGGTGGTCTCTTTCAAACCATTCTTGTACTTAGTAATTCCATTAAATTTCTTCGAAAAACATACCAAAAGAAACCTCATTATCTCTAGTATACCTTCATAAAATTTAATTGTTTATAAAAAAAGATTATAGTAGTTTTAAAATTTAAAACAAAAATCAGAAATTACCATTTTTTGAAGCAAAATTAAAAAAAGAGATATTTTTAAAATTTTAAAATTGAGGTTTCTTTATCTAATTTTTGGTGACTAAATGTTTATTTAGACTAAAATTGGGTTCTTTTGACTTATTGAATATTAAAATAGGTCCAATGAGAAATGATAATTTTCATGGACAGACATAAAAAAACACACCATGTTAAAGCCAGTATCTGCTACATTCGCGTTGAAGTTAAAATCATTCACAAAAAACTTATTTTTAACGATAAAGATTTTTCAATTTGAAATAATTGTATTTCAATAAAGGTAAATATTTCATCACATACCATGTGTCAAAATAAAAACATTACTATATTTCAACAGCATTTGTTTGAAAAAAAAAACATTTACTTCAAATCAAAACAAAAGAAGCTTTTAATTCAAATGCATTTTTTATATTCGAACAAATAAGAAGCGGGGAATGAACAAGTGGATTTTGGAGTGGAAGAAGTATTTGCTTGCGCTTAGACAACACCACTGATGTTAAAGAGCTTCGGTAACGGTAAACTTGCAGGCGACAGCCACGGTTCATAAAAGAAAGTAATGTTAAGAAGATGAGTGGTCGGAAAAGGTATAAACGGAAGAGAGAGACGCTGTTAAACAACATAGATGTGTTGTGTAAAGTTCATAAATCTAGAGACAGGGGAAAGACGACAACTGGAACGTTTTTCTTGTGTGAGAGATAAGAGCTCTTCCCAAGGGATTATTAAGCGAAATAAAAATATAACGAGAAAGATGTGAAGAAGGCAACGGTAGCAGCAAATAGAAATCGTTGTACTCAAATGTCAAGAGACATAATACAATAGTATTAAACTCATTATTATTTAATTTTTGTTACTATTGTTAGTTATTACAGGAATGCATATAATGTTTTATGCAACATTTAGTAGTGCATCAAGTTGGCTCAACTCTTAGTTATTCCCTTCTGTTTTGTAATTGAAATACCGAATTAAACTCGCTTAAATTTGGTAACTTGATATCTTAAAATATTTATATTCACTTTAACTAGTTAACAATAGGTCTTAACATTCTTGTTAGAAATTAATATGCCCTCGAACAAGTTGAAGATCACATTTAATTACTGTTGCCATAAGATCATTTACGAAATTTGAGACTACGTTAGATACTATCATATTTAATACACGAAGAACTTTGTCGTTGCTATCATCGTCACTTAAATATTCACCACACACTCGTAAAGAGCACTTAACTAAATATATTTAGAACACACACTAATATGCAACTTTTAAGTAGTTTAAAATTCTTAGGATGTACGCATAAAGAGAGGATACAGTTCGAAAGAAAGTTATTAATATTTACGAGAGTAGAATCTCTCATTATTGAACGCGATGACGGTTCGTTTGACTTGTAAACCCTTTAGCTCCCGATAGTAATATACTTCAAAATACTGTGTAATATTTGAAAGAAGAATATAACTTACAGAAGTTGGACGAGATTTTAATGAATCTTAATATAGAGAGCGAAGGAAAAAATGAAAGGGTGAAAAGTTTTGAGAAAAAGTTATGAGAAAACTTGTTGCTAAACACCAAATGTTAATGTACAGTTTACTAAAATAATTCATCTCTAGTAAAAAAAAAAAACTAAATAAAATGTTTTCTCAATAAAAATTTCATAAATAATTGAAAATTTATCACCCATTTTAATTTATAGTTAAAAACAGAAGTGTACGCTGGAATTTTTTCTAAGAGTAAGTATAGCACCTATTTAAAAGAGGTGATATTACTTCTAGCACGTCCATAATATGCCACTGTTTGAAAATTTATAACATTTTCTTAGAAATGCTGCGTAGTCTAGGGAAAATGTTATTATTACTATTTTTTTTTAAATCTCCTTTTCAAAGTATAGACAAATTGTGTTACATCGAGGCTTTTAACTATAGTATTTCTATAGTCTTTTTTTATAGTCTGCAAATTAAGTTATTTTTTAAGAATAGTATGTTTATTTAAAATTAAATTTAAGAAAAATATTTTATCGAAAAAATTCTTTAGTCATTTTTTAAATAATTTAAGAACCCTAAATATTCCAAAAATCAAATACATTTTTAAACATGTTGTTTCCATTGTTAGAATACCTCATTGTTTACTCATGTGTAACGAGTTCAATTATCTGGTGCTACTAAATTTTTTTCACTGCATATCATACACAGCACAGAACTCAGGTTAGTAAATTTTGACAAATGGGCTATGAAGTAACTGGCCAGATTCAGATTTTAAATCCTTGGTCAAAGAATGATTTATAAAAGTATGTATTTAATTAGGACCCGATGTGGTTGAGTCGGTAACGCGGCAATGTTCGAAACTCGGTCAGGGGCGGCTTCATTTGTCGAACAAGAGATCCATTCGATAATTGGAGTCACCATCCCTCTTTCGGACTAACCACGCGTCCCGGAGTATAAATAGTTAAGAAACCTCGTTCTTTGAGGGAGGTCGCTATAGCCTTAATGGACTGATAAAGCGAAAATTTTTTTATTAAATTAGTATGGCACCCAACCCAACTGAGCACTTTTACGGGTACAGAGTGATTATTTTAAATAATATATCTATGATAAATACTTGCTCGCCTATTAACATAATAAATTATCTAAATTAGTCTCAAATATAAGTTTTTAATAATGAGGCGTTTTAAATATGCAATTTTATGTCACCAACGTGTAGGAGATCGACTCATAAAATAAATTTCTTTTTTGATATCATCGAATTTACTAAAATTTAATCTTCAATTAAAAATAAAACTCCTATTCATTGTGGGTTAAACTTAGGTATACAGCCTAGCTCGTATAATACCCAACTTGTATTAGGCTTTAAATTAAGACTAGCTAGGCCTTATTACCCGCTTCTATATTATACTTGTTAAATATTAGTATAGTTTTAACAATAAATTGCATTCAACTAACATATTACTGTCGATCTTGGGCCATTGAACGAGCGATGGCCCTCGCATTTCGCGTAGAAAATAATTGTCATTAGTATAAATTTTACATTATTAAATTTAGATTATTCTAGAACATTAGTTAATGTGTCGAATAAAATTAGTTTTCGTTATTTCATAAATTATAAATATGTTATGATCATATATAACAAGTAATCTGTAAATATTCTTATTCTCCTATGATCTGATATTATTTTCTAACAACTACTATCAAAGATTGGAAATCATTATTTTCAAAATAGCACACAATACTTGTATTTTCATATAAATGCATTATAAAAAAAAATATTTCTGCCTATTAATTATTATAAAATAATCTTTGCTAAGACAAATTTACTCATGACAATTTATGATCTAAGTTTGAGTACTACACATGACATTGTATGATGATACATTCAATGAAGGAACACTTTTAGAGTTTTCTTTTGTGGAGAGATATTTATTAGATTTTTTTTTATTATTCTCTTTGAAGTATATCATGATCATATGATTATTTTCATTATAAGTCTTATATCCTAAAACCCCATTTTGAAAACATCCAACATGTGGTAAAACATTAGATTATGTACATCATGTATTATGAATACATGTTAACTCATACATATTATTACTAATTTTTAGCAAATTATTTAAACATTTTTGACTTATATGGCTTTATAGTATTGTGAAATACATAAAAGATAATTTATATGTGCATTTTTATAATTCCTTGAACTTTCTAATTCATTTCTAATATTTTTTAAATTTTTTGCCCTTTTAAAACTTTTTAAAATATATGCATTTTTAAGGCTTCTTAAAAATAAATTTCTATGGCTTCCTAAAAATTGTGCATTTCAAAGGCTTCTTAAATTTTGTGCATTTCTATGGCTTCTTGTTTTTTATGCTTTTATAATGCTTTTTAAATGTGCATTTCTATGGCTTCCTAAAAATTATGCATTTTTATGGCTTCATAAATGTTGTGAATTTTTTAGGCTTCCTGAATTTATTGCATTTCAAAGGCTTCTTAAATTTTGTGCATTTCTATGGCTTCTTGTTTTTTATGCTTTTATAATGCTTTTTAAATGTGCATTTCTATGGCTTCCTAAAAATTATGCATTTTTATGGCTTCATAAATGTTGTGAATTTTTTAGGCTTCCTGAATTTATTGCATTTCAAAGGCTTCTTAAATTTTGTGCATTTCTATGGCTTCTTAAAAATTATGCATTTTTATGGCTTCATAAATGTTGTGAATTTTTTAGGCTTCCTGAATTTATTGCATTTCAAAGGCTTCTTAAATTATGTGCATTTCTATGGCTTCTTAAAAATTATGCATTTTTATGGCTTCATAAATGTTGTGAATTTTTTAGGCTTCCTGAATTTATTGCATTTCAAAGGCTTCTTAAATTTTGTGCATTTCTATGGCTTCTTAAAAATTATGCATTTTTATGGCTTCATAAATGTTGTGAATTTTTTAGGCTTCCTGAATTTATTGCATTTCAAAGGCTTCTTAAATTTTGTGCATTTCTATGGCTTCTTAAAAATTATGCATTTTTATGGCTTCATAAATGTTGTGAATTTTTTAGGCTTCCTGAATTTATTGCATTTCAAAGGCTTCTTAAATTTTGTGCATTTCTATGGCTTCTTAAAAATTATGCATTTTTATGGCTTCATAAATGTTGTGAATTTTTTAGGCTTCCTGAATTTATTGCATTTCAAAGGCTTCTTAAATTTTGTGCATTTCTATGGCTTCTTAAAAATTATGCATTTTTATGGCTTCATAAATGTTGTGAATTTTTTAGGCTTCCTGAATTTATTGCATTTCAAAGGCTTCTTAAATTTTGTGCATTTCTATGGCTTCTTGTTTTTTATGCTTTTATAATGCTTTTTAAATGTGCATTTCTATGGCTTCCTAAAAATTGTGCATTTTTATGGCTTCATAAATGTTGTGAATTTCTAAGGCTTCCTAAATTTATTGCATTTCAAAGGCTTCTTAAATTTTGTGTATTTCTATGGCTCTTTCTTTTTTATGCATTTTTAAAGTTTCATAAATGTATATTTCTATGGCTTTATAAATTTTATGCGCTACTAATGTGTCTGAAATGTTTTGCATATTAAATTTTTTAAGTTGCCAAATATAGACAAAAATCAAAAGTTTTTAAAGATTGTTAAAAAAAACGTTTTTTAAGATATTTTCTTGAGATATTAAAAACTTTTTCATTAAAAAAAAATTCAGAGTTTTTAAAGTTCTTTTGAGAGGAGTATATAATAATGAACTTTTTTTTAATTAATTGTCAGTTATGAAATTTATTGTAAAAATAGTTTACTTTGTGAGAATGCAACTAGCTAAAAATAACACTTACATAGTAAATGTACGTAGTTCTAAAAATTTTTATACATAACTATAATATGCTAGTAAGTGGATGTAAGGCATAGTTTAATTGGATGCAAAATTTCATATTCTAAGTTATGATATTTTTCATATAAAAATCAAAAACACTTATATAATGATTTTTTTTTTACCTTTACTTGTCTATTATATGAGCTCTTATTTTTTAAATATAAAAATGTATTTAAGCTGTTATCTTTTAAAAAAAGTTATAATTATTTTGCTATACTACGAAGAAATATCACGATATTCAATGTATTTATTATGTATACACTATTGTTGAAAATATTCAAAATCTATTTAATATATATTCAAATAATTTCCTATTAATAAACGTTAATAAAATAAAATTTCATATTTTCAAAACAAACTGTCTCGAGTTTTTATTTGAAATAAAATATTAAATTCTATGAACTTTTCTTTTTTTATGCCTATATTTGAATCATCTTGTAGTAGTCAAAAACATCCAGTAAAAGAAACGGCGAGTTAATTTAATATTCACCGAGAAAAAAAGTATATAATAAAGAATCGTAAGGAAAATTTAAATTTTCGAAAAGAGCTTACAAATTAAATGATACTTGCTCGGCAACGATTTTCTTTTACGAATCCCATTAAGTGAAACGTACAAAAGGAAATGCGCTATTTCATACGTCAGGAAACTCGGAAGTATGTGACACGGTGATGATGAAAATAGTGCGGCGGCACATGCAGCGAGCGGCTTTATTCTTTGCTGAGAATTCAAATTTAGAGACTACTATTGTTAGCGGTAGCAATACGATGCGTGTGCTGGGAAAAACACGACACGTGCATGTTTGCTTTTAAAGACGAACTTCACTCGGCATGGAAAACATTAGGATTAGTTTAGGTCCACACGAGGACAACAGGCAATAGTATAGTCGAGCAAACAACGGTTTTACGTGCTACCTACACACACCACGGCACGATTTTCATGCATGAGAAAGACAGACGCGCGAATCCACTGAAACAATCAAATAGGTTGTAAAGAACATCGAAGACAGCGAAATGAGTTTAGGATTACTGCTTACATTGCCCATCCGGTATTCATGTCCTGTTGATTTATACTCTGGTCTTATTGTTCAGTTCGCACTAATACCCCGACAGCTCTTGCAAACAATAAATGTTTTCTTCCATCTCATCTATTTCGGTTGTATTCTTGGCTTAGTGAAAAATTTCCATTGACTCTTAATTAGTTAATGATATTTGAAACAATTTTTTACTAGTGTGTATTGTGCTATTAAACGTTTTAACTTAAAATCGTAGCCATACAATGAAATTAGATTACACGACAGGCAAATCCACCTTAATTGAATTACCGTTTTTATCTTCGAAGCGCAATAAAATAAAAATAATTTAAATCTAATCGAATTCACTTGATTCCACTTCTCTCCAAACTGTTAAAATAATAAAAACCAATTAAATGGAATCATTGAATGATATTTGAACTTTGAATATCACGAATTTTTGTCATGCACGTGCTGGAAACACTTAAACAATTTTATTTTATTTGCTTCATGCTCTCGGCTTAGATCTTGAAAACGTACAGTTCGACAAGAAGAGTTTGATAAATACCAAACAGCCAAAGACATAACAGATCTGAAACACAATTGGACAAACGAAATGTTGAAAAGAATAAGCAAAAATTAATGTATTGGAAACGGATGGAACAATAGACAGGCGGTGGTAGAAAAAGTTTTTTGAGACGTACTACGTTATTCTGGATCCTTGAGTTTTCGGTTTGCTGGGGTAAACAAGAAAAAGTTTCTTATAAATCTAAACGAATCCCGCAAGTCCTTCGCGAACGTATATTTAAGACTGCAAAAATATCTCTCATGTAGAAGTTAAGAGGTTTTTTTTGAACGAAAAAAATAACGTTACCATATACCGTATACCATATGAATTTATTCTAAGTTGAAGAACATTTGTTTCAAGTCTAGTACTCGAATCATTTGTCCCTTTAACTAAAAATTATTTAATCACTAGTTACGTGAGGTACTTTTTTCATTGGTGATTTAATTATGTTCAGTGCGAGATTTCCAAAATTAAATTCAAACTATTAAATTCATAGATAATGTGGAATTATCGAGTAGTAATTTATCATTAACATAAAATTTTAATACTGATCATATGCTAAAAAAGTTAAGATAGCAAAATATCATTTAATAATTCTATAATATTTATAATATTGTACATTTTATTTCAATTTATTAATTCCAATAACTGAACTGCAATCAACGAAGCAAAAGATAAACTAATAACTAAGTATCGGTAGTAATTTAATTGACACTTTCAGTGAAACTCAATGTTATAAATTATAGAACAAATTTATAGTGACTCATTTATATTAGATAAATTATTAATTACCAAATACTCATTCTACTACAACTTAAGAACTTTTGGTAAAAATATCAAAAAATAAAATTGAAAACTATTCCCAAAATTAATTATCGATTGTACATTCTAGTCTATGTATACATAAAAAATATCGAACTCAACTAAAAATCAATTCAGTTTATAAAATTAAATTGATTTAATACATTTCAGAATGAATTACCTTTAAATAACTCCAGTCCACTTGAAAAGTTATGCAATACAAAAAAATTTGCATAGTAATACATGCCGATGCTTTTACGGTCACTTCACAAATAGCTGTTGGATTAAAGGATTTGCAAATGGTTTTTTACCCTGTACAAATAGATAGGAGTTATAATTTTGAGAGAGTAATATGAGATATATGAGTTACTAGTAATAACCTTATATTGAATACAAAACAACAATATCGAATACACTAACTCGACAATCGAATATTTCATAAAAGGAAATAAAATAAATCAAACAAATAAAATGATAAAATAGTTTAAAATCGAACACTTAGTTTGGTAATAAATTCTCTATTCGTATGCATTGCGGAAAAAAGTTTTCTTTTAACCAAAAACTTTTGAAATAGCCAGTCAGCGACAAATATACCAAAGCAGCTTAACTTGTGATCGTGAGTATGAGTCAAACAAATAAGATGTATCTTTAGTAATAATATGAAACTTTTCTTTTGTATAAATGGATGTTCTGCTATAAGAAATGAATTTTTTAAAAGAAACAATTGTACAAGTAAATTATAATATCATTTGAGAAGTTGTTAATCAAATTATTATATTTATAATAAATTTACTCAATTATTACACACATTGTATTTACTTGAAAAACAAAAAGAAATTAACTCCCATGGATGATCATATTAGTATTAGTAAAGAAAAAAATAACCCATAATTTGTATAAATAACCGAAAATCCAATGAGATGTTTCAAAAAATATATATATATATAACAAAATAATAACTGCTATTCGCTTTCAATTACAATAAAATAATACATAGAGGTATTTCAACAATTCTTACATTGTAACATTAGTGTAGAGTAAGTTAAAAATTATTATAGACGTATTTCTTCTTATTATTTTTGAATTCCTCTCGTTGAACATTCAAAAACTCATCCAACTCTTTTTTAAAAGCCATTATACAGAAAATGCGATATTAACCTGTCATTAAATTTTAAGCATTTACTTTTAAAGGTTCACTGACGTGTATAATGATGTCGCCGAATACCGTACACGCAATCGACTGCATGTAATACGAATATGATACCTGAAATTAGATGACTAAAATGTTATTTAATGCTCCCTCTTTTTTTTACCAAATAGTTACAAATATATAAGATACACAGACGAAGATAAATAACTAATGTGTTTTTAAGCCTTTATAGAATAAATAACATATTTTACGAATTTAAATAATTCTTGAAAAGAATATTCTTAAGAATTGAAAATAAATAAAACTTTTTTACACCTTATGTAAAATGTTTGTTAGAATATTAAATTAAAATAATATTCACAAATTAATCAATTAATGATATTTCATATTTTGTAATTTTTTTTTTCATTTTATATGAATAATAATTTTTGATGTTTCACAAATTTTGATTTTTAAATTTGATTCTTTAGAAAATTAAACGTTTTCTCTGTTATAAAATAAATAGAAAGTAAGATATTTAGTCAGATATTCAGCAGATGAGACCATTTTATAATTAAAATAACTAAAAAAATTATTATTCTAGTACTTTTTTCTCAGTTATAAATATTATAATTTACTATAGTTAAGAAATATTTGTGGACTTATTGTAGGCTCAATAAGGCGCAATTTAGAGCTATAGAAGGGGCTTAGCTCGTCTCAGCCACCCTCCCTCTCAAAAAAATATGAAAATTACAAGTAAATTTATATAGAAATATATTTAAAGAGAGGAGAAATTAAGTTAGATCACAAAAAATTTTGTTCAAATACATATTATTTGTTGTACAAATATATTGTTTAAGACCATATGCATTATTTTTGTCACTGTTTTTTATTCATACATATTTACATGTAGGCTATTTAATAGTTAAAACGAAAGTTGTAAGTGAATTGTAAAAAACTTTACACAAACCAAACGGAAGCAATGAAAGCAAGAAATTAATTAAACGCTCGTTAATACGATTCTCGGGTATTAAATAAAATGAGAAAAAATAAGTACTTCGTGAAACATTGTTTATTCGTCGACAATGTAGTAACATTTCTGAGAGGGAACTTTCTAGCAAAACTAAAGTAATTAATAGTCCAGTCGTTAAATGTATGGAGCTTAACGAGCAAACTTTATAATGAGTTTTTACAGTTTTTTTTCGAGTAAAAAAATATAAATATAAAATATAGCATTATCAATTTTTTAAAAATAATTACAGAGTAAACGTTATGACGTTTATCGGTATCTCAAAAATAGAATAAGAAAGCTGCATAAAAAAATTAAAGGATTAGGTATCCTTTTAACCTAAATTAATGGTACCTTAAATACAATATTGTTTCGAAATAGAAGTGCATAGTATAAAAACTCTAGTGAGTAGAACCTTAATTTGTAATTTTAAACTTATCACACATTAAGTTTAAAAATTTTGTACAAAAAATTCCCCATATAGTGCGCTACTAATACTATAATATATTTATATTTTGGTGAAATTTTATATTTAAGGTGAAAAGTAGCCCTATTTTACATTATATATTTTCTAACAAATTGATTAAATATCACAAAGGTATCCCTTAGCAAAATTCATATTTTATCTGCTTAACTAAACTTATAAACACGTTTTTGATAATTTTTTTTTATTATTCAAATAAATAAAATGAATTATGAATGAGATTTTGAATATATATATATATATGAAATAAGGATTACTATATTGAAATCACTCTACTCCGCTTTGAAAGTTTTTTTCATGAATATATTTGAAAATCACGCATCCATCTATCGAACATTTCTATTGGATTCAAGAAATTCATTTTTACAAAAAGTTGTGTGGAATAATTCGATTATAACTACAAAGACATTGTCACAGTCTAAACGCATTAAATATTGTTAGAAATGTCTGTCTCCTTCAATTTTAACTTGCTTGCATTTTTTTTGTCACCTAATTCTTATCCATTGCTTTTTTCTTCATGTTTATGTCATCATTTCCGTTCTCGAGTTTGTTTTTGCATCCTCACCTTATACAGAGTAACTCAGACCTAACTTACAACGCTTATAACTTTTGATACAATTATCATTTTGTTGAAATAAAAAAAAAATTTTGCCACTTTATACTACGTTTACAATATATGTTTCATTATTAATATTTAATAATAACAAAAATAAAGTTTTTTTTTTAAATTTATTTTAAAATTTCAAAATAACCATTTTTAAACTTTTTTTCTTATAAAAAATTTGAATGGGTCCATAACAATTTTAGGACGAATAATTATTGAGTTACAAGCATTTTAATACATAGTGTGGGTATGAACCCATCAAAAATGAAATAAATTGTAACTTTCTTATTATTGATAAGTAATAAAAAATATCTTTACACTAAGTCTGAGAAAACAATAATTATTTTAAAAAAATATTTCAACAAAATGAAAATTGTATCAAAAGCTATAAGCGTTGTAAATTAAGTATGAGATACTCTGTATAAAATGTAAATAGTGTAAAGAAATAGCAATTTCAATTGTCCATCGTATTTCATGCGGAATTTACTTGAGTTACTTGTATAACTAAATGAAATCGAAAAATTCATTAAGGTTGAAATTACTTGTATTATAATTACAAAAACGAATAAAGCTTAACAGTTATTATAAAAAAAATATATAATTTTAAAAAGAATAAATCTAAAAGGAAAAATCTGTAGTATTTTTTTATTTTTGTAATTGTTTTATCTAAATTCAAAAGCAACTACAAAAAATCATGTATATCTGTAATGTAATCTATGAAGTTTATACCTATTTCTAACTATATTTTAAATAAGTTTATATAAATAATTGGGATTAATGAGTAAACTTTTTTAAACTTAATTAAAATACAATTATAAATTGTCTGTAATTAGTAAATGATTTATGCGTGTTTTCATATTGTAATTGATCATTAAGTTTGAAATTATATACAATAACACTGTCGAGCATAATCATTAAACAAGTGTTCTCTTAGTAGTTTAGAACTTTACAGAGATCTGATATAAAACGTTTAAAAGATAATTTCTCACAACTGTGCGCCCTTTTGTCCTTAGCGTTTCGTGTATTCGCATTAAATCATTTGCTCATACCTTCTTACTCTCTATTTTAATGCATTTGCACGACTTATTTTAAACATAAAAACATTTGAAGAGGAAGTCCACGTTGGGTAATCATTAATTTTAAACGTTGTTTTACTTTCTAGTGTATATGTTTTTGAGATGAAAGAAAGGTACGGCATTTGGTTCTTTATGTGAAATTTTAATGGTCTTTTATTTCGATAACTGCCGTAATAAACGGTAGCAATGGCGGACGGCGTTAGAAATTCGGACGGAAGGTAAATTCATGGACGTGGTTCGGGCGGCCAAGCCATTTGAGACCCATTATCGGATCCCTTAATGGCTTTTGTGTGATAAGCATCACAATGAGTAATGCGGAAAGTTGGATATATTCGCGCCAAAGAGCCACGTTAACTATAACGAACTACCCGATTAAAGAATTCCACATGTTGAGTTAATTAATCGAGATCCACGTGTAAAGTTTAATGGTCGTCGCACTGACTATGCTAGAAAGAAATCAGATTGCGTTTAATAGAAATTTGAAGTTATACCACCGTAGAAAAATAAGCCTAACATTTTCATCTCATAAATCAAAACTGGCTACACAGCTAGGAAAATGACACACGGTGGTGTTATCATTTTAACGTCTAAGCGTATCACTTTTATTTGGATCACGTTCATTCAACAGGAATCAGTTATTGAATTATAAGTTGACCAGAAATTTAGAGGTGAAAATCCCACAGAAATGCAATTTGACTTCTATTCTTACACATCTATTCGCCAATAGGTTGCTAATGAATCATGAACGTCATTTATTTAGAGAAATAATATTAAAAGGAACGACATTCTATTTTTCAAATATATACATTTTAGATATAAATATATAGTTATAATACAAAAATTACATAAATTAAATAGCAGATTTTATTTAAATTATAGATTTTGTAATAATTACTTGAACAATTATTAAAATTATGTATGTTTTAGTAAATTTATTATTATATAAATCAAAATGATGATAAATAACCCGTGGCTGAACATTTATTGACACATAATCACTCCATTAAAATCATAAACCTAATTAAAAACGTAAATATTTACAAAGAACTTGAGAGGCAATAGAAATGGTAAAAAATGAGAACAATTTAATTAATTGGGATCATGGCCCACTGAAAATTCATTATTAAACTTATATAAACTAGCAAAATGTGTTAACGTCACTAGAAAAGGTATATAAACTGTAATTTTAAATATTATTAGCCATATTATTACAAATTTTTTAATCTTGTTTCTAAATACTTTATATATACCTCTTTCATTCGAAATACTTTTAATTTAAATTGGACAATTTTCCATTATACTAGGGAGGGGGTTTAAAAACTTTAAAAATACGAGTAAAAAGTAAAACTTTCACAACTTACCTTTTGAAAATGTTCCGGAAATATTGCTTCCTTTAAACATAAGTTAAAGATTATGTCACCTCATTTTTAAAATTATAACTAATTAGAAACTCAAGAAAATTAATTAAATAAAAATTTTTTTATCAAGTTATTATTGATTTTTAAAATGTTAAAAATAATTAATGAGAACTTTCAATCCAAAATGACTTTTTTAACTTATTTTTTTGATTCTTTAAAGTTGATTTTTATGACAGTTTATAATATAAAAATGTTGAACTATTAAACACAATTTTAGCTCAAATTACAAGTTCAGAATTTATATCATTAAATAGAAAATTTTATCTGGAATAAAATATTCTATTTTTTAGATTAATATGTGATTGTAAACTTATATCATTATTGTTAACAGTAAATTTATAAGAAAAACTCAACATTTTGTTAAAATCACTATTTTAGCTTCCATGTAAAGCTGAGAAGGTATTAATTTTAATATTGTGTTTTTGAGCTTCGCTCCGAAGCTAAGAAGGTATTACTTTTACTATGATGTACACTGAAGAATGGTAAGCGTTAATACAAGAAATTTATTCGAATGGTCAAAATTTCAATGTTGTTAAAAAACAATAATAGTAGAAGAACTTAAATTATGAAATGATAAGATTTTATGGTACGACTGTGGTAATTTAAGTACTTGGAGCACAATAGACCGTGACGTAATTATTGTTATTTGTTTGTTTTTGGATTATTCAAAATTTTAATTAATTAGTTCTAAATTGTAAGCTTAAAAAAACATGTAATTAATTTATGATTACACTTGGAACTGTAAGACATATAATACTAAGGTTTATAAAGTGATAGAAATAAAAATTTAAGGTGATATAAACATTTGCTATATACAGGGTGTTCAGTAAGTCAGGAAACGGGTTTCTATTGTTCTCATTGTTACAAACAATGAGAACAATAGAAACCCGTTTCCTGACTTACTGAACACCCTGTATACTTTTAATCTGTTGGATACTTTAAAAATTATATTACTATATTTGTCACTTCATATTAGATTCGATGTGAAACTGAGAAGGAATAGTTTATGTGTGTTTTTTTTTTTTTGTGTGTCTGTTACCACTTTATCTCAGCTCTCACCGAACCGATCTCTTTCAACAATACGTCAAAAGATCACAAATCGTATCTAGTCGAAGAAATTGCCCTTAAAAATTCAAAAAAATTCCCTCGTCATCCGTAAATGGGAGAGATCTCAAAAAAAATTCAATTTTAAAAATGGCTAATTTTCGATATTTTCTCAATTTTTTTTTTTACATAAAACTGCCATAATTTTTTTAAAAATAATCAAATTAATATAATTTTTTTTTATAAATCTGACCCTTTATCAGCCCACAGGGGAGGAGTTAAAATGACAACTTTTTTTACTTAACTTTTGAAAGTGTTCCGGAAATACTGTAACTTTTATATATATCTTAAACTAATGCTAATATAATGTACTTTAATATGAAAAAAAAAAATTTGCTATTTTTGTTAAAATTCTCCATTTTGTATTTTACATTTTTAACTTTATTGGCCGACCCCAAGTAGTTGGGATTAAGGCGATGAAGAAGAAGACATTTTTAACTTTATTATGCTATAACTTTTTGAAAAATAAACGGATCAATACAATTTTTTCATGAAAAATACTGTTTATAAACATCTTTCATTCGACGTATTTTTTTTTTAAATCAAACCATTTGCCTATATATAGGGTTGGTTCAAAACTTCAAAATGCGTATAGAAAGTAGAACTTTTTTAACTTATTTTTAATTAAAATATATTTATTGATTATTCATACGTAACCAAATAATGAAACATATATATTTGTTATATTAATTAGAAGGATTTTCTTATTATTTAGGCCATATGTAAAACTATAATTGCAGATTTGAAATCAGCGCAAAAATGATTTTAGAAAAGTATTTTTTGGTCTCTGATGAAAATTCCGTGTAGATCAGTAAATTTATTTATAAATAATAAACAATTTTTTTTTAAGTATTGCATCAAGACCTTAATCTTTATATATTTTTATAATTTATCCGTAAAAATTACAAATATCAAAAAATAAAATATCAATTTCATACTACATTGAATTGCTCTAATACATATTTATTCATATAAATTAAAAATAAGTGTACATCAATGCTAAAAGAAAGAATACATCTAAAATTAAAACTGAATTATCAAATGTATTTTCCATTGGTAAAATGATATTAATTTACGATGCTCTAGAATTTATTTTAACAATCGAACATTATTTATGTATATTAACAGATATAATAATATAAATATTTATATATTATATTATTATTATATACAAGATTTAAGTGTATTTATGAATTAATGAATTTCAATAAAAAATAAAAATAATTTTTCTAAATATAAGTCAAAAAACGGTAGTACAGCGGGGTCGCAGAACAGTGAGGACGTGGCATAGTTGGGTCCAGTATATATGACATCTGATAGTGATTTTAATCACTCTCATAAGAAACGCTTCGATGGGAATCCATAGACAATGTATAATTCTAAGAAATTGGTGGATAATTACAAAAGCAACATCAACTATTTCCTTAATTATATCAAGATTTTTAATTCTTAATATAATATAAAATTATATATTATATAATTGTTATATTTAATTGTTTTCAAATTATTATTGATTTTGATTTTTAATATGTTAAAAGTAATAATTTTTAACCTACTTTATTTCGTCCTTTAAATTGAAAGTTTATAAAAAAAAAAAAAAATGAATTTATTACCATAACTTTTAGATCAACTTGCAAGTTTGAAATTGACATTATTAAATAGAAAAAAGTTAAATTGTTAAGAATAATATGCAGTCAGGAAATTTTTTAATTACTATTTACAGTAAATTTATCAGAAAAGTTCAATTTTTTTTTTTACATTTTTATCGTAATAAATATTACTCATAGTAATCATTTATAATTAACTTTTGGTGTTTAAAAAGATTTTACAATTGGAATATACATAACTGAATTAATTTTAACAATTTACTTTAACTAAAAAAACCAATAAAAAAAAAGTTGTTAAAAAGATCTACTCAATTGAGCATACTATAAAATTTGATTATAATTGTAGAAATCTATTGTTAAATTCTGGTAAAATTAAAAATCATTTTTTTTTTTTAGATTTATGATTTATACAACAACATGTTACAAAATAAATTTGAATATTATAGACTAGAGGTAGCACACACAAATAGAGTTAAAAAATTAATAAATTGTAAAGTAAAATTATTTACTTTTGTAGTTGAATACTTTTATCATATCAAATCTAATTCGACAATAAATACTTTAAAAACATTATAAATGAATTATTTTAATTGTTTGTATGGAAAAAGCTTGTTAAGCTACTTTTTATTTGAATATGAATTTTTTTTCTTCAATTTTTAAGGGTAATATCTTCAACTTAATACGAATTGTAATCATTTGACGTATCGTTGAAAAAAGTAGGTTAAGTGAGGGTTAGCAAAATAAATCGTAGTCAAAAAAAAAAAATACATAGTAAAATAATATTAACATGAATAAGAAATTTCTTCTCACAAGTGGAGACTATAGTGATGGGATTCTTGATATTAATGAAGTTAATTAATCTAAATGAGATAAAAATCAAATGATTTGAACATTTTTTTCTAACTCAATTAAAATGAAAAATATTAATTGCCACAGGCGAATTTGAACTGTTGTAATAGGCCCTTCACACAACCGAACAAAATGTTTATCTGTTATTCTTTCATCTTCTACCCACACACCAATAAATTACAAAACACAATCAACACTTTCTATCACTGACTGCAGATACACACACAACTCACACAATCACGCCATGCACACACATCCGTTCCTTCCCAACATGTACAACCCCGTAGTTCTACAAAATCCTTCTACAATGTCAGTAAAATAGCAACAAAGAATCTAAATAAATGTAAGGCCGATGGTCATGTACGTGTCTGGAAGGGGACTTTGGAAGGACACCAAAGGACTCCATGGGCTCTTCTGACACGGCCTGTTTCTATCGTACTCCGGAACGAACACGTCCAGTTTTATAAGTAAACTCCGCATTATTCTCTGTATCGTTTATATAATATTGACAATATTTGAATTAGTGTGTACAAATATTTTATTTAAGTTTCATGTACTATTTCTTTTACCATATGAATCACTTTTGTGTATTTTGTGTAATAAGTGACAATAATTATATCATTTGATAATTGACATCAACTTGTTTTGTGTTGAAATTATTATTACATAAATCCTGTCTTCGGCATTAAGGATAACATAAATATTCAGGTAACACTATTTGAACTCAACCTGCATGCTTTATTTTACAACGGTAGACCCTCGATCCATACGCCTGAGTGAAGAGTCAGATCCCGCGTATTTCCCCATTCATTTCAATCCTAAATCCCCCCCTTTCCCTTTCTTATTTTTGTTTTACGACAGAACCTCGTACCCTAAGCGTGAACGACACAAGTGTTACTAATTCGGCAACTGATCGTCACCTTATTCGTTTGATAAAATTGGCGATTCAAGCTAATTCAAATTTTAAAGTTACTTTTTCGACTTTAAAAAAGCAAAAAAATTTAAATAAGTTTAACTTTTTATGTCTTATGAACTTTATTCTATGTCAATTAAATTTTATAATATTCATGAAAGTCAGTGTATTCCCCTTGTAAGATATTTTAAAATAAAATGAAATACAAAACCCAGAATTTCAACACAAAAATAGCATATTTTTGAATACGGTAGCCAATTTACCCAAAAAGAAAATATATATTTCGAAATTTTTTTTTTTTTCATAGTAAAGTATATAATATAAGATTTAATTTAAGATAAAACTGTGAATATTTCCGGAACATTTTCAAAAGTTAAGTTGAAAAAGTTCTATTTTTATATAATGCTTCAAGTTTTGAACGCCCCTTATATAAGGGGAAATTGTCCAATTTCAATAAAAAGTATGTCAAATGAATGATGTACTTATAATGAATATAGAAAAAAAAGTTTTATGTGATACATACATTTTTCGAAAAGTTATAGTAATTTAAAGTTGAAAATTTAAAATCAAAAATCGAAAATTTTAACAAAAAAATAACTTTGTTTTAACTACTGCAGCCATTTGCACATAGAAGATAAGGTGTCAGGACAAATTTTTTTTTCATTTTTTTTTTTTCAAATAATCAATTATACTTTTTCTATCACCAATAATTTTTGATATTACTACAAATTAATTAAAAACTATAGGATATAACTATAAGGAAAATAGTTCTGAATATTTCAATTGTATCATCTATTTAAACACCAAGAGATACATAAAAATAGTTAATATTTCTATTAAAATTATTTATTACGATAAAAAAATTGTTTATAAATTATTAGAGATATTGATGTTAAAATTAGATAATACACTTAATAACACTTAATACTAATGCCACAATGGTATTGATATAAACAAATAATAAATTATAAATATGAGTAAGTCTTAAAAAAAAGATAAACAAGCATTATACTTTTCGGCTAATTGAAACGGCTGATGATAATGTTGAATATTGAAAGGATCAATTAAAGACCCAAGGAATAAAGTGTTTAATACCAGCCGGACAACTTATGCGGTAGCTGTTTCACCAGTATTGTGTACAGGTCTATCCAACGCTTGTAGTGTTAACAGTGTAGGGATATCACCACTTAACTCTAGGCCGGACTCGTGTATAAGGGAGAAAAATAGATACAAAGTAAGAATGGGTACTTGGAATGTTGGAACATTAGCTGGTAGAAATAAAGAATTAGTAGAAGTATTGAAGAGGAGAAAAGTGAACATTTGTTGTATGCAGAAAACTAAATAAAGGGAGAGAGAGCAAGGGAAATGGGTGAGGGTTATAAAATAATATACTCAGGTAAGTCTAATACATATAATGGTGTAAAAATAATAATAGATGAGATGAAAACTAAAATAGTAGAAGTAGCTAGGAATAGTGACAGAAATATAGTCGTAAAATGAATTATCGAGAAAAAAATTCTGAATGTAATAATTTCCTATGCACCACAAGTAGGATGTGATGAAATAGACAAAGAAGTGTTTTGGTAAGAGATGGATGAAGTGATGCAAGAAGTACCTGGCAATGATGATGCAGTAAAAAGTGGAGATATGATTGGACATATAGGTAATGTGATGGTGTCACATTACCATTATTGTGAGAATTATTATAATAAAATACAAACAGCATATCCACTTCCTGATACTGATGAATTAACAAATAATATTTATCAGCAAATTGGCAATAGTTCAAATTATTATAAAAACCCAAAAAACCTGACCATCTTGGTCAGTCGACTTCAGTGCTTTGTGTCATTCATCAGTCTCAGTACTCGGTTGTCGCTGTCCGGCTTACTGCTTAAAGTAAAGTCTTTGTTTTTTTCCTTTTTATCCTATCTTCTCTCTTCCACAACATTTCAGAGTACTTGTGTCTTGCACTTCATCGGCACCTCTTACTTTGTTATACTCCTTACCTGGTACGCCTAGTATTTATGTTTTGCACTTCGTCTGTACCTCATACTCGGAAAACCTGTTCTTTGTCCTCTCCTATACCCAAAGTATTTGTGTCTTGCATTTTGTCTGCACCTCATACCTAAGTGTTACCCTTATTCCCTTCCTATAACAACAGCCTTTTGACACCCACAGCTAACCCGGAGTGTCAGCCGAGCACGGTGACTGCTGTACGACAACATGCACGTAAATACCTAGACAGTAGGCACCACATCCTCATCTTCATCTTCATTACACATTCCATCTTACTGTGTTACGACAGTAATGAGAAGAGAAGATATGAAACAGTACATGGAGGGTATGGTTTTAGTGGGAACAACGAGCCTGGAGAAAAAATCTTGGATTTCGCAGTATTGTATGATCTTGCTGTCATTAATATTTATTTTAGAAAGAGGGAAGAACATTATATAACTTATAAGAGTGGGAGTAATAGATAACAGATTTATTATTTTATATAGATAGGAAAGAACGTAAAGCGAGTAAAAAATTTTACAGATATACTAGGGGAGAGTGTAATTTCACAACATAGACTGATGGTATTGGAGGTCACCAGTAAGGATCTCAACTGGTCTTGCATTAGAATAAGGTAAGAAAACCATTTGCAGACTTGATTTTTATTTTATTTTATTTTTCATATAACAGACAGCTAGGTTTCCTTTACATTCCCGTTTCTCCAAGTTATTTCAATTACACAATTCGCTGATGGCAGCAGTGAATTCACCACCCAGTTATTATATAGATTAATAATAAAAAAATTCTTTGCTTTTCATACATTTTTAAAAAATTATGTTTGGAAATTATGATTTATATGGTATTCTCTACACCAGATTAATTGGCAAAACTATGACCCGTGAATATTACATAGATATTTCAATATTCATTATTATTCAAATATCAAAGCAATTATAAAGATATTCCAAAATAAAAAAAATAATTTTCTATGAGAATAGATCTTCATATTTTAAAGTTTAAGTGTGTTTATAATTTTAGAAACAAATTAAAAATATAAATAATTCGAACATAAATTAAAAACTATAGAAACTTAATCAAACAAATTAAATACACATAAATAATTATTTATTAGTTCATTTAAACACTAAAATACTCATTCAGTTAAATAAATAAAATTATATATAGTATATGCGTCAATGAAAAAAACTTTTAAATGTTGAATCCAATTATTTTACGAAATTTTTAGTACAATCAAAGTAATCACAAGCATTAAAATTGAGACACATAAATATCGATATAATTATGAACACTTCAACTATATTTTTGCTATCAATTTTTTTACTAATGTTTTACATTGGTCAAATTCAATTATATGAAGTTGTAAACTTACAATATTTGGATAATGAATTAGTAACAGTAACCAAATGTATGCAAGGAACCGAACTAATATTTCATATGACGTATTGGAATGTTCGCCAATTAAGAAAAAGTATCATTTTGGAATATAGTTCAAATGAGTGTTATTCTTATTATAAAAAAGCCTTGGTAAACCGATCATTGAAATATGTATATGTATTGACCAAGTATAGTAAAATGATACTTGAACGTATGAAATATGATAAACTTCTAGTAATATTTAGTACCACAATATATACTATGTGTGGTTTTTTTAAGATTAACCATGTAGAAAATGAAAGCCTAGAAAAAATCAGAAACAACTTAGAAGATTTCAAAAATTACAAAAATTATCCTAAAGAACCATATTTTTTTCCAGATTCTAAATTCGTTTGCGATGTTTTAGATCAAATTATACAAATAATAATTGATTATTTTAAAGGTGAAAAAATGTTAATACTCCTAGACGATTGGAATACATTCAAATCTGTAATAAATAAAGACTTATTTAAAAAAAAATATTTTCCTCCAACAGAATATGAACTCACAAATGAGCAACTAATTGAATTTATAGACATTCTTGTTACTGACGTAAATAAAGAGTATAAAATAAAATCTAATGTCGATGAAAATAACGAAGAAGAAAGTAAAATACATAATTTTACACCATAATTGTTTCTTTAATTTTAATTTTATTACTACAATATATAACTCTGCAATTTTATTCACTATACATAGTTTTTTAAATAATTATCATGTAAATGCAAACCTAATTATTTTCTAGTTTATAAGTTTAATTAAATTAATTAATTTAATTGAATTAATTAAAGATTTTGTTATTATTTAGTCCATATGTGAAACTTTAATAGCAGATTTTAAATAGATGCACAAATATTTATTTACATATTATACTTAAAAATCAAAAAACTACTAATACGGATATTAATAAGGAAATAAGAATTCATTTTGCTTTTTGAATAATCCATCAATTTGTTAAAATTAAACATTATCTACAAATTTGCATCGTAGCGTTTTTTATGATTTAAGTATATAAGTTTTAAAAATAGTAAAAAGTAAAGTAAGTTTTATTCGGTAATTTCGTAATTCAATAAAACTTAGTGTTTCTAGATAATGTTAATGATATTATTATTTGTGAATTTATAATTTAGGTATTTCCACAAACAGTATATTCTTGGCTGGTTATTCATTATATTAAATTATAGATATAATCTACACTTGTCAAGACTATGCCACGTGCTACCATTTTTTTATTTTTTAAACAATACATGAAAACATAATTATTTTAGCTTTGATGCGAAGCTGAGAAGGTATTGGTTTTACTATCATATATATATTTGTTTTATAATGCTATAACTTATTGAAATGTGTATGGATTAATACAATTTTTGTATGAGAAATAATATTTATATTCCTCTTTAATCCACCAATTTTTTAAAATTAAAGACTATCTAAAGGTATGTATCCAAGCGTTTTTTATGATAGTGATTTTAATTACTGTCAGATATCATTATACATGACCCAACTATGCCACGTCACGTGCTGGGTTCTTATTTTAGTTTAAATTTTATCAATATAATAATTTAATAATGTAATAATAAATTAATGTGTTCTACATTGTTTTATAAGATGAATACAAAAATTAAAATAAATCTAATTTTCTTTTTTGAGCTTTATTATGTAAAAAAATATATATTAATCATTTTTCATAATTTCACAAAATATTTTAATAAAAAATGTTGAAATAAAAGATTATAACTAAAAAATTAAAAAAAAAATTTTTTTTTTAGGAATTTATTGTATGTACTCCTTTTATTCAATATACTTTTTTTTTTTTTAATCAAACTATTTCTACTTATACAAAGAGTGTTCAAAATTTTTCAAACTACGTTTAAAAAGTTAAGTTTGAAATTGACATCATTAAATAGCAAAAATTTGAAAAAGTTATGGTAGTGTTAAGAAAAAAAAGTGAAAAAATGACGAAATTTACCGATTTTAAAAATTGTAATTTTCTTGGAAAATTCCCCTATTTACGGGGAATGAGGGAAATTTTTAAAAATTTTAAGGGTAATGTCTTGAACTAGATACGATTTGAGATCTTTTGACATACTGTTCATCAATATTGGTCCAGTGAGAGCTGAGAAAAAGTGGCAACAGACATAAAAAAAAACACATCATAGTAAAATTAATATCTTCTCAGCTTCGCATCGAAGCTAAAAAGAATAAATTTTTTACCATAATTTATTTTTTAAGTTTCATATCATCGTTTTCATCATTAAATAGAAAATGTTATAAAAATTTAGAAAATGGTACTTTTAAGATTAATACTCAGCCAGGAAATTTTATAACTACTATTTATAGTAAACTCATGAGAAAATCTCAAAATTTCGTTAAAATTACTATTTTTATTTACGCTTTTATCATTATAGTTCATTTAAATAGAAATCGTAGTAACCATTTCTATGTAATATTAGGTGTTAAATGATTCTACAATTGAAATATTCAGAACATAATTAACATTTTAATTATTTAAATATAACCAAAAATATCTAGGACAAAATAAAATTCAACGACACACCATCAGGCAAAATTAAAGATGAAACTAGGATGGGTCTGACTAGGCCATGGACTGACCTATTTAGGATCCTTTTCAGATAATAATCGTAACACTTGACCAGGCGGTGCTACCAGAAGAATAATACAGGGTGATTTTTTTATCATAACCCACTCAATAACCTACAAAATAATAATAATTAAAAATTTTTTTTTTATTATTACCTTTAANTAACCCACTCAATTACTTACAGAATAATAATAATTAAAAATTTTTTTTTATTATTATCTTTAGTTACACATTATTCTTGAATTTTTAACTTTGTAATACTTTTTAAGTTCATCCCTTATGCCTTGGAGGGAGGTCAACTTTGTTTTTTTAAATGGTAACACATATTTTGAATTTAATAAAATGTTTGAGTTTTCAATTCAATAACAAATGTCATTTGAATTTTTAATATAACTTTATTAGCTTATTAGATATAAACATTTAAAGTTTCACATTTTTGAGTTAATATACATGTATAATACACATGGGATTGTAAATACAGGTAGCTAATTGATTTTTTATGACATCGATATTAGCAGGTACACAGCATTGTTATTATCAATGGTAGTAAGGTACATTGTTATGAGTTTATAAATACACTAACTGACAATACAAAAAGTATATCTATTGATAGTCATAATTGATAATAAACAATCCGTGACTGAGACAGCAATGTCATAAAAATCCAATTAGCTACCTGTATTTACAATCCCATGTGTATTATACATGTATATTAACTCAAAATTTTGAAACTTTAAATGTTTATATCTAATAAGCTAATAAAGTTATATTAAAAATTCAAATGCCATTTACTATTAAATTAAAAACTCAAACATTTTATTAAATTAAAAATATGTGTTACCATTTAAAAAAACAAAGTTGACCCCCCTCCAAGGCATAAGGGATGAACTTAAAAAGTATTACATAGTTAAAAATTCAAGAATAATGTGTAACTAAAGATAATAATAAAAAAAATTTTTTAATTATTATTATTCTGTAAGTAATTGAGTTGGTTATGATAAAAAAATCACCCTGTATAACAAAATTATTAAACATAATTTATGATAATGTAAGAAATTTTATAAGAACCAAATAATAATAATAAGGAAAAAAATCCTAAATAATAATAGATAGCGTTAAGAATTTCTTTATGATTTTTAACACAATAGATTAAAAATTTTACTTCAAATTGGTAAGTATCTCATTTTATCAATGTGAATGATAATATATCCAAGACTCTTACGGTAAGTGGTCTTGAAAAAATATCGTCAAATATTAATTAGTAGAAATAAAAACATTTGTTCGATTATATATAATAACAAATCATAGAATAAAAACTAAGAAGTACTATCTTCTATGTACATTGTATAATAAAATCTTTTGGTTTTCGAATATCGAGATAACTAAATAAAAAAAATCTGGGAAGGCTAATTTAATTTATCTTTTTAATATCCTTATCTAACTGGTAGACTAAGATCTCTTAGTTTCACTAGATCACAGTAAAAAAAACATGTCATTGAAATTTCAATTCAGTTATGTTAGACCAGCCAAAAAAAAAATGCAAAACTCTACCTTTAAAGTTAGAGTTATAGATATAAATAACTACTATGGTTTTTATTAAAGTTATTTATTTGAATAGTAATACAATAAAATAGCGATTTTAACGTAATATTATAATATTTATGTAAATAGTAATTATAAAATTTCCTGACTGCATATTAATCTTAAGTGGTATACTCATAAAATTTGTGATAGAAAAATTCTAATTGCAGATTTGAAAACAGTGCGAAAAGTTGATTTAGAAAATTAAATTTTTATTTTTGATGAAATTTCCTTGTTTATTCCCTATTTATTCATAAGAAACCAAAAATATTTATTGAAAAGTTTTGCATCAAGCCTTTTAAATTTTTATACGCATTAAAAGTAAAGAAATATATAATTACTCTATTATTTTTATAATTTATCCGTAAAAATTACTATATTTACTTTTTATTTTCTTTATTTATCTAAGAAAAAAAGTGATATAATTAAAATAGCATTCAAAAGTTTTAACTTGATAATGTTTTTATAGGAATAACATTTTCTGATCAAAATATAGTTCAACGAAATATCAAAAGACACGTATATATTCTGTTTTACATTTGTAAATAATAAGATAAATATATATGATAAACCACTTGTTAAATTATAATTAACATCTACAAAGAAAATAATTATGTTTAAATAATCATTTAAAGATTTAAAAATAATTATGTTTTTAATAATTATATAATATTGTGGTTAATTATAAAACATTAATGCTAGACAATAATTATTTTGTAACTTTTAATGAGTTGAAGGCTCTTCATCTATTACTTTAAATTCCAATTCTAAATTTATAAATATATTAATAAGACATTATATAGATATTTTAATTAATATTTTATTTTTTTTAATACCTAGTTCAAATAGCTCATTCGGTGTTGGTACAACCGTTTCTTCGGTGATTGGATCAAATTTAAATCCGAGTTGAAAATATTTTTCTATAACTACTGTTTTGATATAATCCTGAATTTTCCTGATTAGGAATTTGAAATATACTAATTTTGAGTCTCTGAAATGAATGGCTTCATATTCTTGAAGCCATTCATACGATAAATGATTCTCGTCAAAAGGTTTAAATCTACAATAAAGTGTAGTTTCTTTATTTATATTCACTATTATACTATGAAAAAAGAAATTTATAGTATCTAATGTCAAATTGTATGTATTTATATTATCACGAGATAGAGTTTGTTCCTTTAATAGCTCAAAAATATCTACCATTCTCTCTATTGAATCACTTAAAATGTATTTAGATTTTCGACTAGTTATCAACGGTCTTATATGTAAAATATCCAAAGCATCCATCGCTCCTTTCATCAATTTTGCCATTGGAACAATTAGTACAGTTATTATTTTTAAGAGATCTTCTGTGAAAATGCATACATTAATTATGTCATTTTTTTCTTTAATTTTTACTTTACAAATTTGTATAACGCTGCAAATAGCTAATAAAAGATTATTTAACATTTTTACGTATGTACATCCAATATATATTGTCAAAGCTCGTATTTTTTGATCACATTTATTACATTGTGTAGGTGTTTCAATCAGATTTCGAAGGTAGTACAATTTTTCGTAATAATTTATACAGTACAAATCGTTTAAATTTGTCCATCCCGAGGACATAAGTAACTTGTCTATCATATCTCTGTGTATTTTTGAACATGTATATGCTTTTGTATACAAAATCAAACAAGATAACACTAAACTAAACTCGTAAAGTTTTAATAAAAACATTATAATAGTGTTGCATATAATACTATGCATAAAATTTTTTCATTAGACTAAAACTCGACTAAATTTCAGAAGACACGTATTTATTCTGTTCTACATTTATACATAATAAGATAAACATTAATAAAACAAAAAAATTTGTGTTAAAATTATATAATTTTGATTTATTATATTAGAATTTTTACACTAGCTAAAAATTGACTGGTCTATTTTAAATTTATTTTTTCTAAAATTAACTTAAAATAGATTCATTTTATTTGTAATAGTTTCCAAAAAATAATAATTGATAAAATTCTACATAAATTTAATATTTTTCATACATTTTCATACTGATTGCTAAAATAAATCTAATTTATTAAATACTTTTCTTTAATTTACTCTTGTTTATAGACAGAATTCTCATAATAACCCTATCGATTAAAAATAATCTAGATAATTTTTTTATGATTTCTTTTAGAATATGTATTTTTAGATTTATTAATTATGAAATATTTTTTTATGTTCATTTCTTATACCTTATAAATTTTTTTATTTTATATAATAGTAATATACTTAATTTATTGGTTTATTAGCTTCGATGCGAAGCTGAGAAGGTATTGGTTTTACTATGATGTGTTTTTTTTTTGTGTCTGTTACCACTTTTTCTCAGCTCTCACCGAACGGATTTCTTTCAATGATACGTCAAAAGATCACAAATCGTATATAGTCGAAGACATTACCCTTCAAAATTGAAAAAATTNGATTTCTTTCAACGATACGTCAAAAGATCACAAATCGTATCTAGTCGAAGACATTACCCTTCAAAATTGAAAAAATTTCCCTCGTTCCCCGTAAATGGGGGAAACCTCCAAAAAAATTACAAATTTAAAAATCGCTAATTTTCGAAACTTTTTCAATTTTTTTTACTAAAAACTGCCGTAACTTTTTCAAAAATGAACATTTGAATATAATTTTTTTTTTTATAGATGCTTGATGTCTTTACCTATCATTTGGTATATTTTTTTTGTAAATTTGACACTTAACCTGCCCACAGGGGGGGATTTAAAATGACAACTTTTTCACAAAAAATTAACTTTTTCAACTTAACTTTTGAAAATGTTCCGGAAGGTCTGACACTTTTATATATATTTTAAATTAAAGCTAATGTAATATACTTTAATTTGAAGAAAAAAAAATTTGACCTAGGACTTGTCTTC
>NW_026099572.1:44675290-44699070 GCF_025091365.1 Daktulosphaira vitifoliae | reverse complement strand
TTTTTGATAGTGATTTTAATCACTGTCAGATATCATTATACTTGATCCAACTATACCACGTCACAACTGTGCCGCAACCCCCTGTGCTGGGTTTTTTTTCTTAAAACTTCCATAACTTTTTGAAAAATAAATAAATCAACATAATTTTTTTTATTATATAATGATCCAATTAAGAAAATAACTGGTCAACAACATTTTAGACTAATATTTCAGAAGTCATTAACGTTTTTATACCTACATAGGAGGAGAATTCAGATCGAGAATAGTCTAGTAATAAAAAAAACCCAGCACAGGGGGGTCGCGGCACAGTGGTGACGTGTCATAGTTGGATCAAGTATAATGATATCTGACAGTGATTAAAATCACTATAAAAAAAAAAAGCTTCGATGCAAATCTTTAGATAGTGTTTAATTTTAAAAAATTGGTGGATTATTCCAAAAACTACATGATCTGCTAGTTTATTATTAATATCCTAATTAAGATAAATTATGTCGAATGAAAATGGGATTATTAAAAAATATTATATCTCATAAAAAAATAATGTTGATCCATACACTTTTCAATATGTCATAGCATTATAAAGTTAAAAATGTAAAAAATAAAATCGAGAATTTTCACACAATAATAGCATTCGGTAGCCATTTTCACCGTAAAGATAAAATAAAGTCCGAATATTTTTTTTTGCATAATAAAGTAAATTACATTAGCTTTAATTTAAAATATATATAAAAGTGTCAGACTTTCCGGAACACTTTCAAAAGTTAAGTTGAAAAAGTTGTCATTTTAAATCCCCCCTGTGGGCAGATTAAGTGTCAGATTTACAAAAAATATATACCAAATGATAGATAAAGATATCAAGCATCTAAAAAAAAAAAATTATATTGATATGTTCATTTTTGAAAAAGTTACGGCAGTTTTTAGTAAAAAAAATTGAAAAAATTTCGAAAATTAGCGATTTTTAAATTTGTAATTTTTTTGGAGGTTTCCCCCATTTACAGGGAACAAGGGAAATTTTTTCAATTTTTGAGGGTAATGTCTTCGAATAGATACGATTTGTGATCTTTTGACGTATTATTTATCATAGTAAAACCAATACCTTCTCAGCTTCGCATCGAAGCTAAAATTATTACTTTGCTTTGTTAATATTTGAAAAAGTTATGGCAGTTTTAAGTACAAAAAACATCCCGATAAAAGATAATTTTTATCGCAAACATTACATTTTTTTTTTAATTTCGACAGCTATTTGCACATAGAAGATAAGGTGTCGAGACAAATTTTTTTTTTTTATTTTATAGTATAAGACATAACCTTTAATTTAATATATGTTTAAAGGACGCAGTATTCCTGGAACATTTTCAAAAGTTCAGTTGAAAAAGATCTATGTTTTATACAATGTTTCAAGTATTGAACGACCCCTATATAAGGGGAAATTGTCCAATTTTAATAAAAAGTACGTGAAATGAAATATGTACTTATAGTGTATTTAGAAAAAAAAATTTGTGCTGATACATACATTTTTCGAAAAGTTATAGCATTTTTAAATTGAAAATTTAAAATCGAAAATCAAAAATTTTAACACAAAAATATCGTTTTTTAACTACGGGAGCCGTTTGCATGTAGAAGATAAAGTGTCGGGACAAATTTTTTTTTTCATTTAACAGGACATAAAATAAGCTTCAATTTGGTATATGTTTAAAGGACGCAGTATTTCCGGAACATTTTTAAAAATTAAGTTGAAAAAGTTAGTTTTTGTAAAAAATTTGCTATTTTAAATCCCCCCCAGTGAGCAGGTTAAGAGTTAAATTTTCAAAAAAATGATATCAAATGAAAAGGAAATATTTAAGGTTTTAGTATAAAAAAAAATCATGTTGATTTGTTGATTTTTGAAAAAGTTATGGTAGTTTTAAGAAAAATAAGTGAAAAAAATGACAAAATTTACCGATTTTTAAATTTGTAATTCTTTTGGAGATTTCCCCCATTTGCGGGGAACGAGGGAAAATTTAAAAAATTTTAAGGGTAATGTCTTCAACTAGATACGATTTATGATCTTTTGACGTATTGTTGAAAGAAATCGGTCCAGTGAGAGCTAAGAAAAAGTAGTGACAGTCACAAAAAAAAAAAATAATAAACACAGTAATCATAGTAAAATTAATACCTTCTCAGCTTAGCATCGAAGCTAAAATGTGTAAAAACATGTATACAGGGGATTCTTTTGACATTATTTATTTGATTTTAATAAGTAATAATTGTGGTAGAAAATTATTTTTGGTATTTTTTAGTACAAATATAGTCATACATTTATTAATATTAATAATACCCTTCATATGAACTTAATATGATCTAATAATAATACGAAAAAAAAATATTTTAATAAAAAAAGATGGCAATGTTTGTCTTGGGCCAGCAAGCTTATTGCTAACTCCTGTACTATATGATTAAAAAAAGTAAAAGTTTCCGACAATTGTCTTCTTTAGTAATTAATCTATAAATTTGGAAATCATATAATTTTAGTGGAATGTGTTAAATTTTTTTGAATTTGTAGCAAATATGCATCGAAATGTTTTACGACAATGATTTTATCAATGTCAGATATTAATCAATACTAATCTAAAAAATAGCCCCAAATCGACTTTGTTGGATCACTACTGTATTTTAATTTCTTTTAGTTAGTTGTATTCTATGTTTTGGTGTTGTTTTTAAATCTATTCTTTTATGTATTTTTAACACATCTAGTTTGTCAAAAGTAGATGACATAAGAAGTAGTTATATACAAAAAAGATTAGAGCGGCATATTACACTTAGTAACTAGCAGAGGTAGATAACGAATTTTAAATTAAAAATTTTTGACATACACATTATTTATGACTTTGGCGGTACTGGTATCAATGAAAATTATTTCATAAAGTGTGTTTTAACTATAAAACAGCAAACACCCAAAAATTAAACTTTATCAATAAAAAACATATAATTATAGCTTCAAAATATGTATGAAAAATTGTTAATATGTATTTGGTATGCACAAAAATGATTTTTAAAAACATTTTTTAATTATAATCATTTATTTCAAAATTTTTTATTATAATATATTATGGATTAAAGAGAAATAATAATTTATATATATTTTTACACAAAACAGCTCAAAAAAAAAATTATAATTATTTAAATTTTTGTATTCATCTTATAAAATAATGTAGAATAAATTATTTTATTATTACATTATAATATTGATAAAATTTAAACTAAAAAATAACTATGTTTTCATTTACAAGATAATTCTTTAAAAAACTATGTATAATGAATAAATTTGTAGAGTTAAACATTGTAGTAATAAAATTAAAATTAAAGAAATAATCATGGTGTAAAATTATGTATTTTACTTTCTTCTTCATTACTTTCGTCGACATTAGATTTTATTTTATACTCTTTATTTATGTCAGTAACGAAAATGTCTATAAATTCAATTAGTTGCTCATTTGTGAGTTCATATTCTGTTGGAGGAAAATATTTCTTTTTTATTAAGTCTTCACTTATTACAGTTTCGTACTCTTTCCAATCTTTTAGATAAAAAAAAATGTTTTCATCTTTAAAATAATCAATTATTATTTGTATAATTTGATCTAAAACATCGCATACGAATTTAGAATCTGGAAAAAAATATGGTTCTTTAGGATAATTTTTGTAATTTTTGAAATTTTCTAAACTGTTTTTGATTTTTTCTAGGATTTAATTTTCTAAATGGTTAATCTTAAAAAAATCACACATAGTATATATCGTGGTACTAAATATTACTAGAAGTTTATCATATTTCATACGTTCAATTGCCATCTTACTATATGAGGTCAATACATGTACATATTTCAATGATCGGTGTACCAATGCCTTTTTATAGAAAGGGTAACGCTCATATAAAATATGTTCCATAAAGATACTTTTTCCTAATCGATAAACTAGACGATATGTCATACCATATATTAATTCGATTCCTTGCATACATTCTTTTGTTGTTATTAATTCTTTATCCAAATATTCTAAGTTTACAACTTTATATAATTGAATTTGACCAATGTAAAACATTAGTAAAAAAATTGATAACAAAATTATAGTTGAAGTGTTCATAATTATATCGATATTTACGTGCCACAATTTTAATGCCTGTGATTACTTTGATTATACTAAAAATTTCGTAAAAAAAAGTTGGATTTAATAGTTTAAAGTTTTTTTTATTGACGCGTGTACCATATATAGTTTTATTTACTCAACTGAATGATTATTTTTGTTTTTAAATGAACTAATAAATCATTATATATGTGTATTAAATTTTTTTGATCAAATAACATATTATCAACACTTTTTATACACCTTACATAGTGACATTCTTTAGATTATTCTAAATAACAATATAAGATCATTTATTTTACTTTTATAATCTATAGAATTTCTCGCCTTCTCTTGTTCCTAGCCTATCATACAACTCATCATACCTCTTAAACTTCTCCTTACTTACTGCATACTTGGCTTCTTTGCACAAGCGTTTATACTTCATCTAATCTTCTCTCCTTTTGTTCTACTTCCATACTTTGAATTGCTTTTTCTTACTTACTATGATTTTTTGGACGTCAACATCCCACCACCAGGTTTCCTTGTTTCCTGACACTCTATTCCTACTCTCATCAACAATCATCTTTGCAGTATTCTTTACACAACTAGTAAATCTATGCCACACATCATTTATGTCTCCCTCGACATTCTACATCCTCCTCTCTTTTACCGTTTAAAAATTCTTTTTCATTTTCCCCCAATTTCCACCACCAGTTCCTCGATTTTTCTCCTGTGTTACTTCTGTTTTTGTATATTCTCTTCCCACTACAGCACAACTCCATTACCATCAGTCTAGGTTGTGAAGTTCCACTCTCACCTGGTATTAAATTAAATTAAATAATAAAAGTATATTTTTGACACTGATGAACATTTCATACAGACCATTTATTCATAATTAACATCATATAACTATGTAAAAAGTTTTGTGTCAATCCCTTCAATTGTGATACACATTTTCCATAAAATTAATAACTACTTTATAATTTTGTATTAATTCCTCGAAAAAAATACAATACCAAATTATTTAAAAAATATCAATATCATACTATACAGGGTGTCTCACCACTCACTGACAACTTAAATAACTTTTGATCCAGTTAATATTTTTAGTTGATTTTTTTTTTAAATAATAGTTATACGTTAGGTCTATAGCTATATCTCAATAATTAATTTTTGTACATTTTATTAAAAATATTCATTATTTTTAAATTTTAAATAAAAAGTAAAAAAAAAATCTAAGATAGCTATTTTGTAGAGTAGAATTTAAGAAAAATGTTAGTAAAAAAATATCTTATTAATATTGAGTAGTAAATATTCTGTAGCGTTTTGAAGTTTGTGAAAATTTGAATTTTGATGTACTATTTTACGGTATTAAACATTGAAATGCGTATTGAGAAAAGGACAGAAGAAAACGCTATCTTTTCATGATTACTGTGTATACATATGATGATAATGTGTATACATTACAAACTTGGCATTAATACCATGATAAGAAATTAGATAAGGCAATTATTACTTATCACTCTCATTCAAAAGTATATTGAAAAGATAGCGTTTTCTTCTGTCCTTTTCTCAATACGTATTTCAATGTTTAATACCGTAAAATAATACATGAAAATTCAAATTTTCACAAACTTCAAAACGCTACAGAATATTTACTACTGAATATTAATAAGATATTTTTTTACTAAAATTTTTCTTAAATTCTACTCTACAAAATAGCTATCTTAGATTTTTTTTTTACATTTTATTTAAAATTTAAAAATAATTAATATTTTTAATAAAATGTAAAAAAATTAATTATTGAGATATAGCTATAGACCTAACGTATAACTATTATTTAAAAAAAAATTCAACTAAAAATATTAACTGGATCAAAAGTTATTTAAGTTGTCAGTGAGTGGTGGGCCACCCTGTATTTAAATGCTATAATAAATATGTATTTATATATTACACTTAAAAATCATAAAACTTGCAATTAGGATATAAATAAGGAAATAGGTGATCTTTTGCTTTTGGAATAATCCACTTATTTCTTAAAATTAAACACTATCGACAGATTTGAATCGAAGCGTTTTATATGATAGTGATTTTAACCACTATCAGATTAAATCTATGCTTGACCCAAATATTCCACGTCCCCAATGTGCTGGGTTTTTTACCTGTACTTCGTTTACAAAAACTTTTGTTATCAACATCTTTTTCGCTTTATTTTGGGTAAATATATGTACACTTAATTATATATAAATATTTCTATTTTTTTATAGCTACGAACATTATTATTATGTTTTTAAACATACCTTTGCTAATTTTGCTAAGCTTGAATAGTATTTCAATAATTTATAATATAATATTTTATATTATAAAAATGAACATTTTTTTTACTAAAAATTGTAGAAGATAAAAATATATAAATTAACATTCATTTAGTTTGAGTTTAACTCCTATGAGAAATTTATATCAGCTAACATTGAACTAATGGAATCATCTCAATATAATTTTAATAAGTAATTGTTAGAGATACTATTGTATCAATGTTCAAATCTTAATATACATTTTATTAATTGGTTTTATGATGACAAAATTTTATAAGCAAAACTGAATAAAAACAAATAATTAATAAATAGATCTGATTAAGATATTCATAACATTGTATGCCTATATATTTGGTAAAATAATAATTATTTTTAAAATTAAAATTAAAATTAAATAAAATTAAAAAAAAATTTAAACAAAACTGTAGACTCTACAGTTTCGTCTAAATTTTTTTTTAACGACTTCGCGTTGTTAGAAGAGCTCTTTTATGATATAAATATGTGTACTACAATACAATAAACAAACACATAGTTTAAGACCAAACATAACTCTCCGGGGAACCATAACCAACAAAGCTTTTTTTTTTTTGTCGATTTCTAATCTTTTTAATATTTTTCTGTAATCTTAGATGAATAAGTTGGTCTTTATCTTCAATTGTACAATAATAACGTTAACATCGGTACGCATTATGTACTAACTAGTTGAATGATATTGAGGCATACAATTAGTAACAGATATTATGTTTTACAATAATGGAAAATTGATGATAATAATATTCTCTAAATATTTTCTTTAGATAAGATTGTAAAAATTTCTAATCAATTTTAATAAGTTGTATTCATATAAAACCTTTAACTTGTGAATTAAAATGTTTGAATATTAAATAGAGAGTTATTTAACGATATTATTGAAATATCCTATAATTTTGAAAATATTTTTGACACATGTTGCGATAGTAATACCAACATTTGCGTCAGCGAAGCAGACGGACAACAGCAGTGGAAAGGGATAAATCGCCGCTGGGTTAGAAATCTTATTTGCATTTATATGGCTTGTAACAAGCATACCCTTGGCTCTTCTATCGCCTCTGTTTCAACACACAGTCCCTTTGGATATTTTCGGCGGTTCATCCACTGAACCCGCTTCGCTCGATGTGCAAATATCTTGGCGGTTCGTTTAGTGGTATCCCCGGGCGTCGTTTGGTTATTCACCTGTAATATAATCTATTTCAATCCTTACTCCCCCTACCCAGTCAGCCTCATTCCGTTCTTTTTATGTTTGAGAACATGACAATTCAGATGGTAATTCAGTATTACAAATCTTACCCATACATCTCACAAAATGCCCGAGGGTTTATGTTAATTCCAAGCATCCACAACAATGTTTAACTGTATTAGTGTTTTTATCCCATCGTGGTCATTGATGATTTTTTTAACCTACATAAAATCCGAGTTGACAATAATACTAAATAGATTTAAATTTAATTCTAAATATAATAAATAAAATTATTTATAATACTAAAGTAAAGTATTTTAATCTATTCACTTTATCTAGAAATAATATGAATAACTATAGATATCTTTAACTTTTGATATTTCTATAATACTTTTAAAGTTGCCGAAACAATCTTTATGAAATCATATTAGGTAATAAGTGGTCACTATTAAAATATGTTAGTATAAATTGTACAAAAAAAATTTAATCTCAACACTTTTTCAACATACTTGATAATAAAAACCAAGAAAAAATATTTTTAGCATAATTAATATTGCTTGATAAAACTTTGATTCATTTACATATTAATTATGATGAAAATATTCATTTTTCATTTACTATTGCAACAAAAAAATACAAAAAGGCGCATTGAGTAATTTTGATGGATTATGTGGAATACATTATAGAATTCAGAAAGGCAAAAAAATAATTTACGTTATTTAATCGTAGCAAAAAACTATAAATATAAAAATAATATATATATATATATATATATCTACTGTATATATCAAAGTGGAAAAAACTAGTAGGGGGGACTATGATAACTAATAAATAAGGAGAGTTCCCGAACCACATTGAATTTTTTTTCCTCAAAAGCTAAAAATTATCATAAAAGCAAATATACTTCCTCAGTAAAAAAAAAGATCTCAATAAAAGAATAGATTAGTCAATATTATACAAAATGTTTACAAAATCAATATCAAAATAATTGTATTTATTTATTTTGAAAATAAATACAAAACATTATATTAATAATTTTTAAGATTACACTATAATGTCAAACAAGTCAAGAAAAAAATATTAACAGTAACTAATTTAGGTATTTAAATATAATTTTTATTTCTATCACTTTATAATTTAATATTATAAATTTTATAGTTCCATGTGTAATCATAAATTAATTACATGGTTTTTTAAGCTTATAATTTAGAACTAATTAATTATAATTTTGAATAATCCAAAAACAAACAAATAACAATAATTAAGTCACGGTCGTTTGTGCTCCAAGTACTTATATTAACGCTTTCCATTCTTCAGTGCTCAAAATTAAAGTGTCCCCCAGCATTTTGGGATTCGACTTAAAGGGGACGCTAGATTGTACTCCAAATAAGAAGGGAGGCTTCATCCCTCTTCGACTACCCTCACTTTATCCACTGAATATATGTATTTATATATAAATACATCAAATATTTTTATTAAAGTTATATTATTTAAATTAGTTGGATGAAACAAACTTCCTTAGAAACATCTGACTAAAGTAAAAAGTCGGCTATTGAATGTAAATCATTTTAAATCTGAAGTAATCATAAACGCATTTCTATTATCAAGAATTGTTATATTCTATTATTATTTCTTAATATTTTAATGTTTAGAGGGACGATTTGGCCGAGTTGGTAACGCGACAAATGAATCCGAGCGACTTCATTTGATGAGCGAGAGATCATTTTGATAATTGGAGGAGCGCCATTCCTCTCTCCGGCGACGAACTAACCACTCGTCCCAGAGTATCAATGGTTAAGAATCCTCCTTCTTTTGAGGAGGCCGCTATAACCCTTAATGGGCTTATAAAGTGTTAAAAAAATATATATTTATTTTAATGCAACAAATGTCCACCTATTCATATTTAAACTTATCACACCCCTTGTTTTGCTACCAAAAATTTGTTCATTTAATAAAACTATATTGCTTCTGGCTTTGACATTTACATCAATTTTGATGTCGGAGAAAAATAACATTTTGGCTTACACTGCTAAAGAACCTTAGATTTCATTAATCACGTATGTTAGTTTCGTTTAATATTGCCACGTTATACGAAACACGTGAATTATATTACTACATTATTATTTTTGTTGTTGTTATTTATGTTATTACGAAATATATGAAATACTTAAATTTCATACAATCTAAATTATGGCGGAGCTAAAATTATTGGATGTAGGTCAGCACGTGGGACATTTGTGAATGTCTGATTTTCGATATCTGAATTTAACTGAGTAAACAACATGTCGGGATATATAAAGATGAATTTAAAATATAACAAAAGTATCAATAACTTTATACTAGATTTTTGAACCGTGAAGACTACTGAGTCAAAATTTTGATTTATTGTTCTAACATATCAAACGTTAGACCAATAATTACAGTAATTGTTTATATATAGAAAACATATTTTTTCTATTGTTTTTTAAGAGACATACAATATAAATTTTTGCGTGTATATTCTACAATTTATTTTTATACAAGAAAACAATGCCTTTAAAGCTTTTTATGATTTAGGTGTATTCAAAGTACCTACAAAACAAATCAATTTTCATATCAAATATACAGTTAAAGTCACGTGTTTAATATAAAACGTACCACAGTGACCAGTGGCGCGAAACATTTAAGTTAAATTTTGGATTTAACAATGTCTTGGAGACTTAACTAGTGAAGTTGAAAAGTTTTCCAACGTTATATTTAAATTTAACTTCATAAAAACACAACCATGCGTTAAAGTTTAACGAAGCGTTATTTCGGAGACCTCAGAGCCATAATATTATTATTTTATAATATACATACAATATTATATTTTTAGAATTTTTAACGCCAAAAATGTTGATCAATAATTGTGTATAAATGACTACACAATTTCATTAATAATTGAAGTTACGTTGATTTTGCGAATGCTATTTAAATAGTAATATATTATAACCATGAACGTTCTTGAGAGTAATCTCGGATATGGAGGTTGGATCCTTCATGATAGAGCGGAGTCGAAAGGATAAACTACTGGGGCGTTCTTGCGTGAATGAATATGGTGACGTCTATGATTGTTGCTCGGTAATCGTATAAAAGTATATTGAATTTCTGGATTCTTCAAATATTGTTAAGTTTAGGGTTGGATAATGAGTGTGCAAAGTGTACTCCACAAGAGGCCTACACTTAGAAAACCCCGTAAACTATGTAAATGATTAAAAATATATTTAAAAGACCCACAAAATAGTTTTGCACGAGGCTCCGCGATTTCTAACGTCGGGTTTGTTCTTATTAAGTTCTTAATATGATTCGTTTTCTTAGAACTTACTATCACTATAAAGGATGTGCCACCTTGATTTTATTTTATCCTAATTTTAACATTAGTTTAAATATAGTTAGAATAGTAAATCACGGTGAAACACTCTGTAATTAAACAATGATTTCGTCCTTTATCTAACACATTTGTGTCTGAAATAATAGATTCGAGAATAAAAAAACAACTTCAAAAGAGAAACTGTGCTTCCTCATGGCTATTTTTAATGTCTGACTATTTAAACTGTTCCTTGATTTTTAAAACAACTAAATACTTTTATCGTCGTCCAAACAAAATTAGAAAAGTTTTTGTGATTACTTTTTATTTTATTTTACTTTTTCACACTTTAAAAAAATCTTCACTCATTCGCCATATAATAGTCTTTTTGGTATAATACTTTGGGGAAATTTTGACAAGAAAAAATAATCAAATAAATATCTTTACTGTTTTATCTTTTTTTTTCAACACAACACCTTTGATTGCGTTGTACACTATACAATATATGTTATAAAATTCTCTTAAAATCAAATCCATGTACCTTTATAAAAACAATTTTATAGAAGTTAATTTATTGAATAATCGATGAAAATAAATATTAAATGTGTAAAATTTATTAAAATTATACAAGCAAAGCGTCTATATTTTTTAGAAGTGCGTCATTACTCATCTAAATAAACATTATCGTAATAGCTGTTTGTTAGATACCTTACTAATGCCTCGTGACATTAAATGAATTTAATGGTGCTTCTTCGTCCATTAAAATGTAATGATTCAATTAATTTACATTGAAATAAACGTAATATATAGTTTGACGTATGTATAATTAACACGTTGTAGAAATGCTATTATGTGTGTTAAATTTAAAATATATGACTATATTTTTTCTACAGACGTATGTGCCACGTGCGAATCGTCAACAAGAGATTATTTTGAGACAGAAACAACCTTAGTATAGGGTTAGAAAAACCTACTGTCTTTGTGTAACGCTATTCCTGTCGATGGCGAGTCAAATACTCAAGAGGGTGTACATAATACAAAACTCAATTTACAATAAGTTTGTAAAACGAACCAAGGGTAAAAAGACTAGAGAGAAAGCAAAAAGAATGTCTAAAGAGAGTTAAAAAAATACCCTTCACAAAACTCATTTTATGTTATCTTGAGTTTATCGGCATAGGTACCTTTACTAGTAAATCGAAATAAAAACAACTTCGATGCAAAGCTGAGAAGGTATTAATTTTACTATGATGTGTAATTTTTTTTTTTTTGGTGTTTCTGTTACCACTTATTCTCAGCTCTTACTGGATCGAATTTGGTGAACAATACGTCAACAAATCACAAATCGTATTTTGTTGAAGACATTATCCTTAAAAATTAAAAAAAATTCCCTGTAAATGGTGGAAATTTCCCAAAAAATTACAATTTTAAAAATCGGTAAATTTCGACATTTTTAAAAATAATTTTATTAAAACTGTCATAACTTTTTGAAAAAAGGATGAATTAAAATAATTTTTTTATAAATATCATAGATATATCTCTATCATTTGGTATATTTTTAGTCTGACCCTTTAACTGTCCACAGGGAGGATTCAAAATAGCAACTATTTCACGAAAAATTAACTTTTTCAACTTATATATACCTTAAATTAAAGCTTATGTAATATACACAAATTAAAAAAAAAAATTTATGTCTAGACTAGTATTTTTGGTAAAAATGGATAACTTATCAAAAATATGCTATTTTAATTTTAAACTCTCTATTTTATATTATATATTTTTGAATTTATATTGCTATAATTTTTTGAAAAATACATGAGTCAATACAATTTTTTTTTTCATCAATACTCTATATATACTCCTTTCATCCGACATACCTTTTTTATTTATATCACACAATTTCCCTTTATACAAAGAGGTTAGAAACTATAAATACGCATATAGAATTTAGAACTTTTTCAACTTAATTTTTGAAAATTTTTTGGAAATCCTGACACTTATACATATTTTAAATTAAAGCTTATGTAAAATAATTAATTTAAAAAAAAAACTAATTTTATCTGAACTTGTCTTTATGGTGAAAATAGATATCAAAGTTAAAGAAAAAAGTACGATTTTTCTATAAAAACTAGAACATTAAAAAAACAATAATAAATTGTTGTACAAAAACTCATTTGAAAATGTTTTTTAAGAATTTAGTGTAAATTGCATTGTCGTATTAAGAGAGAGTAGTATCGGGACCAATCCTCCCTAATTTTTACTCGAAAATATTAATTTTGACTTAAAATTTATTTAATATTTTCAAAAATATTTTTAAAAAGAAATTTTTTTTACATCCTTTTTTTACGTTAATACTTGTTTTAAATTATTAATAATAACCCCAAAAATTATAGTTTATAGAAAAAATTTAATTGCAGATTTGAAATTATGATTAAATATTTTTTTTATTTTATTGATATTATTTTTCTGCGTAATTCAGCGTAAAAACGAATTCTGATGAAAATTTCTAGCAGATCAGTGAATAATCAACAAAAAATAGATTTTCGAAAAGTTTTGCATCATGCCCTTCAATTTCTATACACCGTTGCCACTATAGAAGAAACGAAATATACAATTACTTTATAATATTTTTTTAATTTCTCAGAGAAATATACAATACAGAGTACTAAATATCAGTCTCATACGAAATTTAATTACTACAATATTTATTTACATATTATACTTATAAATCAAAAAACTACTAATCAGGGTACAATTAAGAAAATATGAGTTGATGTTGCTTTTGGAATAATACAACAACTCTTTCTAAATCAAAAACTAACTTCAGATTTGCATCGAAGCGTTTCTTATGATAGTCATTTTATTCACTATCAGATATCATCTATAATTATTCCAACTATGCCACGTCCCCAACGTGCTACCGTTTTTTTAAAGTTTTATTTTTTTTTTTTTACATGTAATATAATTTATTATTACTAAGTAATAAAAAATGTTATTGCAAATATAATGTAATTCTATTGTTAGTAATAAAATATTTTCACAGACATATCTGAAAATTCGTACAAATTTTTTTAAGTGACATTAATAATTATTAATGTCTAATATATTATATAATTAAAATTGATCACCTGTGGCTAATTAATTAAATAAAATTAAACTATATTAAAAATATTATTAATTTAAAAACTAAAAATTATTAAACTCAAAAACCACAAAAAATTACTGAAAAGTAGCGGATTCGTATTTCGGAAACAATGTTACCATTATCAACGCTAAACACATACTCAAAATACGTATACTATCATGTAATACTAGATTTAAAATAAAAAAGAAAATCATAAGAATGTCAAGTAGAGTATTTATAACTAATGGATTGAATAAAAAAAAATACATATCATCACTTAGCACAAAAAACCTTTTAAAATTATAAATTTTGATATTCAAAAAAAAATAGTCTAACTAATATTAGCATTGAGTATAGATAGTACTGTCTATACTTAATGAATAGGTATTTCATTTTTTGGACACATGATGTTTTTCACACCAAACAACAATATTATGTATTTTATAGTGTTTTTCTCTATGAGCTAGATAACAATGCTCATATAAGCCCCATTTACATAAGATTAGAAGAGAACTATTAATTTTAGAAGCACCTACTTAGTACTGGCTATACTGAGATATCGATTCTGGATAAGACATTTATTTTCTTAGAAATTAATTTAATCTAAAAATTATCTTTAAAACCAATCAAGTGTATCTAAAAATCAATATACATCAAGTATATGATTTACTTTTGAATTTGACTAAATCAGGAATGTTTAATATTTATAATTAATATCTGAGGTTTTTAAAATCTAGAAAAATGAATTAATCAACAAAGGATGGTCATCAGAGACGTCATTTGGAGGGGGTGAGTCAAGGTGTGCATTCGCACCTCTTATTTTAAAAATAGTCCCAATTGGCCTGCAAAAATATCCACCAATTTTTTTATACATCAATTGAAATTTTAAAAACATTGTATTATCAAGGTTACATGGGTCAATGAACAAATATTCTGGTAACAATTAATTGAGTAAACAATAAATATATAACACTGAACTATTGATATTCGTAACGGACTGGCGACTTATTTTCTATGTGCAAATTCTATGTACACATTCTATGTGCGAAGTTAAAGAAAATATAGGAGTTAATTTTGCTTTTGGAATAATCCACCAGTTTCTTAAAATGAAACACTATCTACAGATTTGCACCGAAGCGTTTCTTATGATAGTGATTTTAATCACCTTGTATAAAGTCAACCTGTAGACCTTCATCTAGAATATTACTTAGATAATTTTGATAAGGTAATAGATTAATAGAAACAGAATACTTTGCTCTTCATAAATTTTTAAAAATTTAAAACGGTTGGAAATTATGAATAATATGGTATATACATCAGATATGCAGGTTGAACTACAACTATGACTGATTACATAAATATTTTAAAATTCATTATTATTTAAATATCTAAGCAATTATAAAGATATCCAATCAATAAAAAAATAATTTAAAATGAAAATAGTTCTTCATGTTTTAAAAGTTTAAGTATGTTTATAATTTTAGAAACGAATTAAAAATATAAATAATTTGAACATAAATTAGAAACTGCTATTTGATCAAAATAATTCAATACACTTATAAAATCATTTTTTGTTCATTTTAACACAAAAATACTCATTCAGTTAAGTAAATAAAACTATATATGGTACATGCGTCAATAAAAAAAACTTTAAACTATTAAATCCAATTTTTTTTACGAAATTTTTAGTATAATCAAAGTAATCACAAGCGTTTAACTTGACAAATAAATATCAATATAACTATGAACATTTCAACTTTATTTTTATCATCAATTTATTTACTATTTTTTTACATTGGTCAAATTCAATTATATGAAGTTGAAAACACTCAATATTTGGATAATGAAATATTAGCAATACGCACAATACACAAAAATGGAAACATAATTACATGTAATCAGACGTTTTTGATGTATAAAAATTTTATAAATCATGTGTATGCGAGAGACAAATTAGAAGAAAAGTTATACCCTTACTACAGCGATGCCATGATGAACCGATCATTGAAATATGTATATGTATTGACCAAGTATAGTAAAATGATACTTGAACGTATGAAATATGATAAACTTCTAGTAATATTTAGTACCACGATATATACTATGTGTGATTTTTTTAAGATTAACCATTTAGAAAATTAAATCCTAGAAAAAATCAAAAACAGTTTAGAAAATTTCAAAAATTACAAAAATTATCCTAAAGAACCATATTTTTTTCCAGATTCTAAATTGTTATGCTATGTTTTAGATCAAATTATTCAAATAATAATTGATGGTTAATCAATTTTACGCTATCTAGTAGATTGGAAAGAGTACGAAACTGTAATAAGTGAAGACTTATTAAAGAAAGAATATTTTCCTCCAACGAAATATGAACTCACAAATGAGCAACTAATTGAATTTATAGACATTCTCGTTACTAACATAAATAAAGAGTACAAAATAAAATTTAATGTCGACGAAAGTAATGAAGAAGAAAGTAAAATACATAATTTTACTCCATGATTGTTTCTTTAATTTTAATTTTATTACTACGATGTATAACTCTAATATTTAATTCACAATATATACTTTTTAAAATAATTATCTTGTAAATGCAAACATATTTATTTTTTAGTTTAAAAATTCATCAATAAAATATTTTTGAAAAATATTTATATATTATTTATACACACAAGTATTTCATTGCAGTTTTAGTATATTAAAAATGAATATATTTCAATACTATTTTAAGAACAAAAGTTTTTTTCCTCTTTCATTACAAAATTATATGACCATTAATGTTATATACCTTGTTTTCTTATAACTCTACAATTTTATTCGCTATACATAGTTTTTTAAATAATTATCTTGTAAATGCAAACATAATTATTTTTTAGTTTAAAAGTTTATCAATAAATTATTTTTGAAAAAAATGTATATATTATTAATCACGCAAGTGTTTCATTTCAGTTTTAGTATATTAAAATTAATACATTTCAGACTGTTTTTAGAACATAAACTTCTTTCTCTTAATAAAATACTAGTATTTTTATTGTTTAGTACTATTAAATTAATAACTTTGTGTTATTAGTCATACTATATCTATTACAATTTATTTCCAGTCATAGTCACATCAAAGGTAGTAATTTTAAAATAATGTTTTTTTTTATGTGTGTGTATGATACCACTTATTCTCAAATCTCATTGGATCGATTTTGATGAACAATACTGTCAGATAACATATATACTTGTCCCAACTAAGCCACGTCCAAACTGTGCTACTGTTTTTATTATGACTTCTTTGCCGTGCAGTTAACAGCAATAATTGATAACGGTAATGAATTGATAAATAAAAAATTTTGAAGGTTATGGCCTCCCAGGTAATTGTTTATTGTATTAAACGCTGATAGATCACAAACGATGCAAAGACAATTTATGCTAACGCCAAAGGCGTTACAGACACTTTATTTGTATAAACAAAAATTAATAATAATAAAACAAATAAGAAATAGAAAAAATAAATATATCCGTCGGTAAGGCGAGTGCGGCGAAAAACAATAAGTTTTAGTAACGATAACAGAGACGAAATTCTCGGCGGTCAAACGGGATCTGACGGTAAGGGTGGACGGTTAATTAAACATTTAAAAAGGCACACAGGTAGGGACGATTACATAATCAAAACTCACGACGAATACTAACAATGTTTGACAAAAATACAAAATACAACAAAATAATCACGCGACATAAAAACGATAACACTGACTAGATAAGGTGGTGGCTAGGGGCAGCCACAAATTCAACGATTACTACGACCCCGACACTATGTTAGCTTATATAATATTAAAATAATAAGTATTATTATAATTTATATTTACGACTTATGTTTATTGTAATTCATTATGTTTGGACAAATTAAAAGAAGAAGAATTTACTTAAATAGGTATATCTATTTTTATATGGCCTGATGAAATTTTAAAATAGCCTACTTCAGGCCTTATTCTAATGTTTTTTTTCTACTACCCACTGTCCTTTTTTTCTGTTGTGCATCAACATAAACATAAACATCAAACATAACGAAGTATTTTTCGGATAACAGAGCTATGCGGGGGTTCGGTGGGGACACAGGCAACATTTTTTTTTGCTTTTTATGTTAGTAAAAACGTTTTTTAAAGCATAAAATTTCATAAAGACTTTAGTAGGTTAGTGGGGGTAAAAAAAAGTGCTACATTTGATGATGACTAGTGTTTTATTATTACAATAAATCCTAAAACTTTAAAAAAAGGAAACAGAAAAATACATAATAAAAAAATAAGTTATCTCAAAATTGAAATCAGTACAAACAAAACTTAAAACATTCTCGTAGGAACTTTTGCTTCGGTTTGCGAATCTTTTTGGTTATCATTTGCACTTATAAATATTCCCTTATACCACTCTTGTTCTTTCGCCGTAACAGTTTCTCTAACTCTCCTTTTTTTCTTAAACCACTCATTAATTGCTGGACGAGGATTCCATTCGGCTAATGGAGGAAGATTAAAATAAATATATAGATATTCATTCTCGCTTTCAATACTTAGACTGCTTCTATTGCTGGTTTTCAACAAATTGTTCACACTAATCACTCTTTCAACATCAGTGGAATGATGTTTTGCTGCAACAATTCTGGCCATTATAACAGAAACATTGGGAAAAAAATTTGTCATCACTAAAGCCTGAAGAGTTTCTTTTAAGCTGATTTTTTTTAACTGCTCAATATTTTGATGAGTGAGAAGCTCCGAATATTCCATTGAAAGTTCAGCAAGATCTAAGTCGTTTCCTATCAATTTATGAACTGCTTTCATATCAACGGATGGCTCTAGCTCAGTGAATGGTTTCAAAATTTTAACAGTATTCGCATCAATATCGAATCTTTCCTGCAAAAAATTTACAAGAGAATCCACAATTTAATTGCAGATTGCGGAGTAGTCTCGATTCTGAGAAACAAACTTGTGATGTTCCTTTAAACGATGTTTTCGATTTCTTGTTAAGACTTCTCCTTTTAGTAAAACCTCATTTTCACTATGAATTTCTAACTGTTCTTTTAAGGTTGTCACCCATCCACCAAGCAACGCTTCCGTTTTTAATATTTTAAGCCTGGATATAACGTTCACTGTCTCTTTGTCCATGTCTAAAATTGTAATTGTATCAGACTGCAGTTTTTTCTGATATCTGCTGAAAACCATCAATACGTCTGCAATAAATGCCAGGATTTGTAGATTGTCATAATTGATTAAAAAAAGTCTGTATCCTCTTGCCTCTTTGTCAGGACAATCTTTTAAGAACAATACTAAAGCATTCCAAGAAACCAAAACTGAATTGATTAAATCAAACGAAAATTCGGACCACCGCACTTCAAATAAACGAGGCAACCGCGAAAGAGTGCATTTATTTTTTTCGGCCGCCTGTTGGAGATGCTTGGTTCTTAAGCTGGAAGAGTGTAGAAATGAGCTTAAACCAACTAACTCTAAAAAAATATATTTCAACTCTCCAACACAATTACTACTCGATTTGAAAGCCAAATCCGATCTATGTTNCACAATTACTACTCGATTTGAAAGCCAAATCCGATCTGTGTGCTGCACACCATATGGTAATGAAAGGAAGATTTGAGTTAATCTTGTACTTTTTCCTAAAGAGCTCCCACAACCCTGCTCTACAACCAGTGTTCACTGCTGCTCCATCTGTTACCAAAGAGGAAGCAAATTCAAAAAGTTGTCTAGACATTCCTTCTCCTACAGTAGTATCGATGGCGTTCTCTATTGCACCAAGTATTCCCTCAGCACCTTGACAAGATGGTTCACTTAACCCAAGGAAATATTGAACTGATTCACCAGATTTTTTTATGACTTTTGCAAAAACATATATCTTGTCTATTTGCATACGGTCCACACTGCCATCACATCTCAAAGAAAGCGATAAAATGTTAGAGCTCAGTATATCTTGCACACAATGATCACTTTTAATAATACACTGAATAAATTCTTTATGTGCGGTTGGGGTCAAATATTGAAAATTTACGTCTTGAGGAACGCACGGGACACTCACATTTTTAACCTGAAACGATTGAGCTGCTATGGAAGTAACAACTCTTGATGGAAATGAGTAAGCACTGAGAGTAATTTTTTTTGCGTCAGCATATGTATGTATCATTAATCCACCAATTTTATTTGCTAGGTCCTCGTTCATTTGTGTGAGCATCTTATCCATAGTACATTCTTTTGCTTTTTCTGGTACTTTTAAAGTAAATAATCTAAAAGCCTTCACAGACTCCCGATGATATTTCTGAGAAATATGTTTTTCTATCGTATCGTTTCTAAATCTAGTACCATCTGTTACTATCGCAGGCAATCGAGTCATTGTTCCATGAAGCTTTACTATGTTTGGAAACATGTTGCAGTATATTACATTTTACGTAGTGCTTACCATCTCGGTGATAATGTTCAAATGCCTGAGCATCGGAGTTTTGTTTATTTGCTTCAGGTTTAGAAATTGGAATTTCTTGTGTGAGGGTTTCACTTGGGTTTTCATTTTCCGAAATTTTCTCGATTATTTCTTTTTCTTTAACTGGTTCCGATAATTGAGATTCCTCAGGAGATGCTGAGTTTTGTGTGGCTAAATTTAACTGGGTCGAACAACTTGCTTTATTTAGATTCAGCCAACTATACAAAGAAGTTGTTTTGCAAGATTTTTTTACATATTTTTGAAGAGATGAAGCCCGTTTCATTTTTACACTTTTTCACTTTTTACTATAAGATAAGTACTGTTTTTTCTTGTATTATTTTTCACTTTTTATTAAAATAAGTATATAATACAGTAATTCACGTGAATTTATTTACTGTAGTGCTAGCCCATAGACCTATATGTCCTAAGCAAAATCACGCAGTAGTCAACATGCGCATTTTATAGTGTAGTATTACTTAAACTACAATATAAAGAAAGGTCGATAACGAATTAGATAAAATAAACAGATAAAATTAGTGTTTGATTTCAATACGACCGTGTCTTGCGATACTGTGCGTTTTATTTATTTTTAAATTGGTTTTAACGACGGCACGACGACATAACCGATATCGTATATTACTATACTATATCGATTACTACACAATGCCACAATGCGCATTGGGCACACGAAGTCGTCTTACGACGTATAGGTCTATAGAAAACTTATACGTTCGCAATGCGATCATACCGTTGCCAGTCTTTTTTCTAATATATAATAAAAATACATTACGATTTGTTAAAAATTAAAATATGTGCTTAAACTTTTAAGTTAAAAAACGTTTTTAATTTGATAACTTTCAATTTTTATTTATATAAATTTATGGCTTCAATATTTTATTATTAGAATTTACCTAGTTTCCTACAGGTGAAAAAAATCTACAACCCAATTTTGAATTTTCAACTACCCAAATTATGTTTTCAACTACCAATTCAGGTTCTACTACCCGTTAAAATAATCCCTGGCCTACTTGATATCTCGCATACCCAAAAAAATTACGGAAATGTAGCCCATAGGGGTCATACTAATGAGGCCACTCATTTCATAAAAATTGAATGAATCTAACTTATTTTACTTCGTTTGCGCCAAGCACGAGATGTATATTGATAGTGTTTAGCGGTATGTGTGTGGTTACGTGATGGTACTCGTGCGCCATCAGCTATTACGACGCGTTATCTACGGCCGACCGTTATTTAGAAGTGTCATTTTTTTTTCTTCGATAAAAAAAAGGTTAAGTGCAAGATATATCATAAAAACAACAAGTTTTTTTTTCATTATAGTTTTTTATACTTAAAATGGTTCTATTGTATAAGTGTTAAATAATAAACAGTTATAGAAATGAATGTTGAAGGAAGAAGAGGTAGAGGAAGACCAAAAAAGAGAAGGAGGGATGCTATGAATGCGATATGAGGACAGCTGATGTGAGCGTAGATGATGTGGGAGATCGTGTCAAGTGGAAGTTTGGGATTAGGGTGGCCGACCCCAAGTAGTTAGGATTAAGGCGAGGAAGAAGAAGAAGAATATTCATATTCTTAGAAGAACATAATCCTTTTCAAACTAAAAATATAAGTAAAAATTTATAAGATATAGTCAACAAACGCATACTGTTTAGTTATATTTTTACTTTTAAAATCATTATTTTCGAGAAGAAATCTGTAAATTATATTTGTCATCTTTTTTATTCTAATCTTAATAATTAAACGCGTTATATTAACCCTAAACTTAATTATAGAAATCTATGTTAATGTTATATAAAATATCAAAATGATTTGTATACTATTTATCTGTAACAATTTCTATATTTTATGCTTACATATCAATGAACGGTAATATTGTAAGAATGAGACAATGATGATTTTCGGGGGTACAAAGTATTATAAAAAGGCAGAGAACCTTTCTTTGGCCTGTTCTTATCGTGTTCTAGACAACGTTACGCGAACATTGTGATCATCATTGTCGAAGTTTTTACGTATTTAAGTTGTGAACCAAATCGAATTGTGTTATTTTATTTATCAATCATTGATTAATAATACTATTACTTTATATATCACAAGAACCAAGAAAAATTATCAGGTAAGATTTTAAAAATCAATAATGGTCGATATTTATGTTATTTTAGGACCCTCAAATAACACCCAGAATTAAAAGTAACCCTCAAATTTATCCTACTCACATCTCTCTTAATTTTATTAAGTTTTGAGTTACGATACAGTTCATGCAATTTATTAACTATTACTTTGTATAGTTAAGTTTTTATTATTCAATTTATTGACAAAAATCAAATTTATTATAGTCAGCTTTTGTATTTAATTAAACAGTTGTATTCGTTAAGCTAAACAGACTGCATTTGTGTTAATGATTGTCTATTCATCTATTTTGGTACTTTTACATTAATCAGAAATCATTTATTAATTATCAGCTGACTTTATTTCAAGCCGTACGGCAAAATTTTATTCCTCCTTTTTTTTTTTTTGGTGTAATTTTTTAAAACGGCCAAAGTAGTGAATAACCTTAGAGTCACTAAATAATGAAAAAAAAACCCTTAATTTATAAATTTAAACAAATATCTCTTCATTACGCTTTTGTAAAAAACTACGATTTATAAAAAAATGTCTCCATCTAATAAATGCTATAACTTATTTTTAAAAACACTGATTCTAATGAAATTTCAATAAAGTATCTTAGGTAAAATAGTTTTTCATCGGCTATGCTTTTATGACAATTATAAACGGGTATTAATTTTTTTTTTTCAACACAATTTTTGAAAATGTTCTTGAATGACTACGTTGTTCAAATTTATATAAATTAAAGCTTTTAAAATATACTATAAGAATAAAAAAAGTTGCCCTAGCGACTGTTTCACTAAAGGAATTGTAACAATAATTCATACAATTATATTAATACTATATACTTATTGCGTAATCCAAAAAATGCAGTTGGCCTCACAGCCAGTTCGTAGCGGACACGCCAGCGCATCGTCGTGGTATCGCCAAATCACACGCTGTGATTTGGCTACTGGTATTACGGCCGGTGTGTCTACGCCCATACGAATGCGTATAAGTCCGTCTAACATGAAATATTCGTTGTTGTTCTTGCTGGACTCCTTATCGTTTTTTCTGGCGTTCCCCTTGAGCAATTGTTTCATGACGGATGAAAGAAACGGATCGTCATTTTGCCACTCTTGTATT
>NW_026099572.1:44661794-44672754 GCF_025091365.1 Daktulosphaira vitifoliae | reverse complement strand
AAATTGAAACAAGCCCCTTCTTGTTCTAAATGCCGTAAACTTACGGGCTTTTTGATTTAAAGAGCATTGCCAATAACCCGACTTTAAGTCGAGAGTCGTGTACATTTTTGCCCCTCTCATGTTCCTAACCATGTCGTTTAGATTAGGCATGGGGTACGCGTCCGAAACGGTTACTTCGTTTAGTCGTCGGTAATCTATACATAAACGAAAAGTCCCGTCCTTCTTCTTGGCCAGCACTATCGGTGCTGACCACGGCGATACACTCGGTTCTATTAGCCCCTGCGCCTCCATGTCGTTTACCATATCGTCAATAACCTCCTGCTTGTGCAGAGGGTAGGGGTACGGTTTTAGTGCGATAGGAGTCGGGTCTTTCAATAGAATATCGGTAGTATAGTGGTAAGTATCCCCGCCTGTCACGCGGGAGACCGGGGTTCGATTCCCCGCCGGGGAGCCAGTTATTGCGTAATCCAAAAAATGCAGTTGGCCTCACAGCCAGTTCGTAGCGGACGCACACAAAAAAAACTAGTGTAAAATCGCACTGGTGATTTAAATGCTATATTTATATTTATAGTTCGCTATGGCGGGTTTATATGTAATGCTCACACTAGTGATACCACACTGTAATATTCTAAGAGTATCTGTCTACTATGTCGGATAACTCAAGGTACCGGTACAGCCGACGATCAACGTTGTAAATTAATACAAAACCAAAGAAAACTGAAAGGTAAACGGAGAGCACAAAAGAAAAGCGGAATCGTGTAACCAGTTAGGTGTACGTCGAAAACGGAACAGAAAGCAATATCGGTAATCCATATTCGGCGGCGGCCTTATCTCAGTGTCAAGGGCGGGGAGACGACCGATGACAACCGATTGTCATATTAATAGCTGGACGGCTGATATCGAGAGAGACACGGGTGAGCGCCAGCCTAGAGCAAAAGGCGGTGCCGTGTCATACTTAATTTAAGTATATTTATGAAATAATAAATTTCAATAAAAAAAATTAATTTTTCTAAATATAAGTAAAAAAAAACATGTTACTAGAGGGAATTTGTTTTTTATAATACTAAGTAATTAGAAAAATATAAAGAATCATTTGACAGAATAAAGTCAATAGGGCTTTAAAAAGCCAACACAGTAATGTCACGGGACAAACCTAAACATAATATGATTAGAGATCGTAAGATTTCCAAAATATTTTCAAAGTTAAGATGAAAAATTTAATTTAAAATGAAAATAAATATGGGAAGTGGCGGAATATAAAAAAAATTTTAATTTAAGTTAAAATAAATATTTTCGAAAATTATAGGTTTGGTTCCCTAATATTTCTCTCTTTTAATAATTCAATGGAGTTGTTACTAATTTCTTAAAAAACATTTCATATAAGTTTTTGTAAAAAATCTATTTAATTTTTTTTAAATTTGCAATTTTTAAATAAGAATCATATTTTATCTTTATTTTTTGTGTCTGTTTATACTTAGAACACTAATCCAGAGGTCAAATAATTTTTTCAAATTGAAGTATAATACATCATTTACAAATTAAGTATATTAAAGCATCCGAGTTTCTAAAAATTAACACATTTTACGAAAAATTGTATGATTTCTTTTATACGATAGTTGTTTTACCACAAAGACAAGTACAGATCAAAATTTGTTTTTTTTTTTTAATTAATTATTTTACATAAGGTTTACATTAAAATATAATTTAAGAGGTCATTTTTACCAAGACATTTTCAAATTTTAAATTGAAATATTAACATTTCATGCAAAAGTCACTATTTTGAATCCCTCCTGACAAAAAAAAAAAAAAAACATGATGGTAAAATTTTGCATCGCAGCTAAAATTCAAAAGTAAATTATTACTCAAAGAGAAATTAAGTGGTTAGCGTTAAAAGAATCGTCTTGTATAAAGTTAACCTGCACACCTTTATCTAAAGTATTAACTAGATAATTTTGATGAGGTAATAAATTAATAGAAAGAAAGTTCTTTGCTTTTTATAAATTTTTAAAAATTACAGTTGTAATATATGAATAATATGGTATTCTATACATCAGATATGCAGGTTGAACTACAACTATGACTTATTACATAAATATTTTAAAATTTATTATTATTTAAATATCTAAGCAATTATAAAGATATCCAATCAATAAAAAAATAATTTAAAATGAAAATAGTTCTTCATGTTTTAAAAGTTTAAGTATGTTTATAATTTTAGAAACGAATTAAAAATATAAATAATTTGAACATAAATTAGAAACTGCTATTTGATCAAAATAATTCAATACACTTATAAAATCATTTTTTGTTCATTTTAACACAAAAATACTCATTCAGTTAAGTAAATAAAACTATTTATGGTACATGCGTCAATAAAATACTATAAAATATTAAATCCAACTTTTATTACGACATTTTTAGTCTAATTAAAAGCATTAAATTTTGACGCATAAATATCTTTATAATAATGATGAATACTTCAACTTTATTTTTGTCATCAATTTTTTTATTAGCTTTTAACAGTCAAATTCAATTAAATGAATCGTTAACGGGAAACATAAAATTATTGGAACATGAATTAATATCAATACACGGAATAGAAAATGGAAACCATTTTATATATCATCAACCGTTTTCGATTTTTCTAGAATATGTAGTAAACCGTTCTAGGGGAAGAAATTTACATGCAATTTACTTTTACTATAATAAGGCTATGGTGAACCGATCATTGAAATATGTACATGTATTGACCTTATATAGTAAGATGGCGATTGAGCGTATGAAAAATTATAAACTTCTAGTAATAATTAGTACCACAATATATACTATGTGTGGTTTTTTTAAGATTAACTATTTACAAAATGAAAGCCTAGAAAAAATCAAAAACAGTTTAGAAAATTTCAAAAATTACAAAAATTATCCTAAAGAACCATATTTTTTTCCAGATTCTAAATTCGTATGCGATGTTTTAGAACAAATTATACAAATAATAATTGATTATTTTAAAGGTGAAAAAATTTTCGTTTACATAGAAGATTGGGAAGAGTACGAAACTGTAATAAGTGAAGACTTATTAAAGAAAAAATATTTTCCTCCAACAGAATATGAACTCACAAATGAGCAACTAATTGAATTTATAGACATTTTCGTTACTGACATAAATAAAGAGTATAAAATAAAATCTAATGTCGACGAAAGTAATGAAGAAGAAAGTAAAATACATAATTTTACACCATGATTATTTCTTTAATTTTAATTTTATTACTACAATGTTTAACACTACAAATTTATTCATTATACATAGTTTTTTAAAGAATTATCTTGTAAATGAAAACATAGTTATTTTTTAGTTTAAATTNTAAATGAAAACATAATTATTTTTTAGTTTAAATTTTATCAATATTATAATGTAATAATAAAATAATTTATTCTACATTATTTTATAAGATGAATACAAAAATTTAAATAAATATAATTTTTTTTGAGTTGTTTTGTGTAAAAATATATATAAATTATTATTTCGTTTTAATACATAAAATATTATAATAAAAAATTTTGAAATAAATGATTATAACTAAAAAATGTTTCAAAAATCATTTTTGTACATACCGAATACATATTAACAATTTTTCATAAATATATTTTGAAGCTATAATTAAATGTTTTTTATTGACAAAGTTTAATTTTTGGGTGTTTGCTATTTTATAGTTAAAACAAACTTTATTAAACAATTTTCATTGATACCAGTACCGCCAAAATCATAAATAATATGTATGGCAAAAATTTTTAATTTAAAATTCGTTATCAACCTCTGTTAGTTACTAAGTGTAATATGCCGCTCTAATCTTTTTTGTATATAACTACTTCTTATGTCATCTACTTTTGACAAACTAGATGTGTTAAAAATACATAAAAGAATAGATTTAAAAACAACACCAAAACATAGAATACAACTAACTAAAAGAAATTAAAATACAGTAGTGATCCAACAAAGTCGATTTGAGGCTTTTTTTTAGATTAGTATTGATTAATATCTGACATTGATAAAATCGTTGTCGTAAAACACTTCGAAGAGTATTTGAAACATATTCAAAAATATTTAACACATCCACGTAAAATTCTAAGATTTTTAACTTTTTAAATTAATATCTCAAGATGACAAATCGTCAGAACCCCTCTCTATTTTTAATCATATAGTACAGGAGTTAGCAATAACCTGGCTGGTCCAAGACAAACACTCCCATCTTTTTTTATTAAAATAATTTTTTTTACGTATTGAGATTAGATTACATTAATTTAATATAATGCCTTTTATTGATATTAATAAATGTGTAGACTATATTTGTACTGAAAAATACCAAAAATAATTTTCTAACAATCATTAATTTTTTTTAAATCGAATAGCTACGTTAAAAAAATCACCTGTATACATATTTTTCAAATTTCATCATATGCACGTGAACAGACGTAACCATTGCTAAACTGTTTTTTTTTTTAATAAAAGAATATTAGACGTTATTGTTTAACTTAATTTTAATTTATTATTATGCTACTTCATACATTAAGATCATTTAGATTATAAATCAAAACTTGAGACAAGTTTGAGTTATCTTAATAAAAATAGTTCTATGTATTGTATTATACTATTATATTTATTAAATTGTGTTATATCTATTGTGTTACATCATATCATTTTTATTAATACAATTTATTTCCAATTCCACACAGATTAATCACACCAATAGTATTATTACCACTTATTCTCAGCTCTCATTGTATCGATATTGATGAACAATACATCAAAAGATCAAAAATTGTATCTTGTCGAAGATATTACCCTTAAAAATTGAAAATTTTCCCTCGTTTCTTGCAAATGGTGGAAATTTCTCAAAAATTGCGATTTTTAAAATTGGTAAAATTTTTTCTTAAAACTGTCATAACTTTTTAAAAAAAGGCTAAATCAAAATAATTTTTTTTTTTATTATTTTCCTTTTATTTTATATACATTTTTTGAAAATCCTTTAGATGCCCATTAGGGGATTCTAAATAGCTACTTTTGCACAAAAATTTAACTTTCCAATTTAACTCTTGAAAATATCCGAGAATACTCTGAACTTCAAACATATGTTAAATTAAAGGTTATACTATCTACTATAAGCTTAAAAAAAGACACCTTATCTACTATTTATTAACGACCCCCGAATAAATAATGTTATTTTGATGTAAAAAATCACCATTTCTCTATTTCAATTAATTTGCCTATATTTTAGGTCAAACTGTATAGTTTTTTAGAAGAGAGGAGTAATTAACCCAATTAACTTCCTTTTATAAAAAAAAAATATATTTAAAGAATTTAGTGCTTGTTACAATAATTTTTCAGTTATTAATATTAATCCTGTAAGTATATTAAATTGAATAGGGCTGTCCTTCACAAAAAAAATGTTCTCACTACCAATGGCTTATGATAAAATGAGATAAAGAAATAGGATTATTCTTTTAAAATAATAATTATACTACGAAAATAATTTTTGGTGTTTTTTAGTTTCATACATTTTTTCATCTACCAATTACATTAAGTTTTTAATTCATCCTTTTTACTTTATAGAGGTGACAACTTTATTTTATAATTGCAACATACATTTTTAACTAGCTTATAAAATGAAACATGATCTAATTATTTTCATAGTAACATTTTTTGACGCATTATTTCGTTAGTTATAACTATTTTGAAGTATATATTGGAGGTGAAATGTTGTTTGTATCATACACATTACTCTGCCGCGATCTTTCCTCACTCTATACTAAACATTATTTTCTATCACAATTATTATTTTTTTAAATCTAGTTGCTAAAATTACTTGCATACATATTTTTTCACATTTAATTATATGCACATCAACAGGTGCAGCCATCGCTAAACTATTTTTTAATTAAATAATATTAGACTGTTGTTTAACTTAACTTTAATTTATTATTATGTGGCTTGTTTACCACTATATTTTAAGATTATAAATAAAAAATTGAGACAAGTTAGAGTTATCTTAATAAAAATAGATCTAAGTATTCTTTAATACTATTAAATTTATTAAATTGTGTTATTAGTCACATTATATCTAAAAATACAATTTATTTCCAATTCCGTACAGGTAAAGGCTTTACACACCAAATGTTTTAATTTTACTATGATGTGTTTTTTTTTGTGTCTATTGCTAATTTTTCTCAGCTCTCACTGTACCGATTTCATCGAACAATACGTTGAAATATCACAAATCGTATTAGTTGAATAAATTTCCCTTAAAAATTGAAAAAATATACCTTATAAATGGTAAATTGTGGAAATCCCCAAAAGAATTACAATTTTCAAAATTCAAAATATTTTAATTTCTCAACTTTATATTTTTATAACTTTTTAAGAAATGTATGTATTAATATACATTTTAATTTTTTTATTAAAGTGATATTTACATATGCCTTTTATGCGACATTCTTTTTTACTTTAACTTAAAATACCATGGAAAGGAATGCTACATTGATAGAGTCACCAATTTTCATAAATATTGTGTGAATGAAATCTATATTGAGTATAAATTTAAACTTATTTTGACATTTTTTCTGATTCCCCCCTCCTATATCGATAAAAACGACTCTAAAAATTTGAACTAACTTAAGTTAGTTATCATTTGAAATGTATATCGTACAATCACCGCATTGTGAACACATGCTTTACAACTGCTGAAGATAAGGTGTTCATCAATTTCCGTTAGGGCACACTTACTTTTTGCACATTTTATTTTTCAAATTAACTATTGAAAATGTTCCGGAAATAGTCCGAGCTTCAAACATATATTGAAATAAAATTTTATAATTATACTATTTTAAACAAATTTGAACCCGACACCTTGTCTTCTATATTTTCACAACATTTAATGTCAATCAATTTTAATGCTTAATAAATAATTTATTTTCGTGTTGTTAAAATTTATTATAACAAATTTTATATTATATTGTATCTTTCAAATTATATAAATGTTTTGAAAATCTTTCTCTTTGCAAGTCCACGAGAGAGGATTTAAAATAGCAACTATTGTACAAAAATTTAACTTTTTCGATTTAAGTTTTGAAAGTATTCCGAAAATACTACGAGCTCAAACATAAATTAAAATAAAGCTTATGTTATATACCTAAGTTAAAAAATAATAATTTGTCCCAAAGACTTACCTTCTATGTGCAATTGGTTGTCGTATATAAAAACATGAAATTTTTGTATTAAAAATTTCGATTTCATATTTTATTTTTTCAACTTTAAATTGCTATAACTTTTAACACAATTTTTTTTTTATTAATACTTTATATATCCTCATTCATTCGATACACTTGAAAAATACGTATAAAAAGTAGAACTTTTTAAACTAAACTTTTGAAAATGTTCCAGAAATACTGCGTTCTTTTAAAATTTTTTAAATGTTTAATTTCTTAGTGAAAATTGTAAATAAAATATTGAATATTAATTTCTATAATACGTTTCTATTGATGTATTGTAATTAAATATCATAAAACTAGTAGCAGGATTAATTAAGAAAATAGGAGTTTTTTTATGATAGTGTTTTTAAGTTATGTTAGAGAAACTTGTCCCAAATATGCGATTAATGAATTTTTTAAGTTGTAAATTAATTATTATACTCATATAATACTTAAACTTTAGTGATAAAATAGTTTTAATCACTATTTATGTTAACTGCTTACTATGTCATTAAACTAAATCATTTCACTACCTTCGTGGGTATTCCAGGCTAACGATGATTGAACCGATAGGATACAATAGAAGGAATAAGGGTTTTGGATCAAATCGAATATATTATCAGTGCTGGTTTTTGGCGATTGTCGAAAATCGACGCATGCAGTTCTCAGTTAGAGTTGGTTGGAATAGAGCCAGATGAGATCCAAACATACACTAATATAAAGTGTTTGGCAAATGAAACACGCAAGTTAAATGGATTACGTTTGCTGTATGTTCAATAACATTGGCATTCAGTTTACATGCCTAATGATCCTAACTCTATAGTTATCAGCAAAGTCATTGATGACAGCTAAAAAAGCAAGACAGAAAATTACACTTCAAAAAAAATCACTACCTTTGAGTTTTATTAAATGAAAATAACAAAAATATATTTATTAAATTATTAATAAAGAAATAAACGACATAGACAAAAGAAAATTATCGCTTTATGAATAATTCCTCAGCATTCGTGGATTGTAAATGAAGTAAAACATAAGTGTATAAATAATTATATACATAATTAATACTTCATTAAAATTATATACTATGTTTTCATAATTTAATTTAACAGTATTTGAAATACTCATGCTATGTACAAAACAAATGACAAAAATATTATAATGTAGCTCTGCTATACTTTAAAAGCGGTTCAGTAAGATAGATAATAACCATAAGTGCATTTAACATTCTTGAACTACTTACCTCTTCATTATTCACACCAGATGATTAGATTTTGTAGAATTTAAAACTCGGTCATAGATAAAAAGAGCAAACTGCTTAATATTTTGGGAAATTTGGACTCTTTTAAATCTTTGCTAACGAGCTTAACAAAACGACAGGAAAAATAAGTAACAAAAAACCTGAACATCGGTCCAATTTCCTGTTGGAATTTCATTTTATTTTTTTAATTTACATAAAACTTTTAAAGCTTATCAGCATTTTTTTTAGAACAAGTAGTCTTAATTCAAGAATAATTAAAATAATAGAGTAAAAATACTCTACTTTTATATTTTCAGCAAAACTACAATTACTATCTCAAAAGTTGTTGTTATGTAATAAAGAACTTATTTTTTATGTATTATAATAATAATGTCTAATAATTCTGATAAAATAAAATAATAACAAATGAATTCTATATTTTTCATAAATTATTTAATATTATTTTATTTTAATATTAGTAAACAATATAAAAATAAATTTTTTTTTAAATACACAATAGTTTTAATGGTAATTGATTTTTTAAATATGTATAGTAATTTATGAATTTTTGTTTAAACAGCAATTTTAAAAAACCAAACCCAGCACAGGGGGGTCGCGGCACAGTGGTGACGTGGCATAGATGGATCAAGTATAATGATATCTGACAGTGATTAAAATCACTATCAAAAAAAAACGCTTCGATGCAAATCTTTAGATAGTGTTTAATTTTAAAAAATTGGTGGATTATTCCAAAAGCTACATGATCTGCTAGTTCATTATTAATATCCTAATTAAGATAAAGTATGTCGAATGAAAAAGGGATTATTAAAAAATATTATTTCTCATAAAAAAATAATGTTGATCCATACACTTTTCAATATGTCATAGCATTATAAAGTTAAAAATGTAAAAAATAAAATCGAGAATTTTCACATAATAATAACATTTGGTAGCCATTTTCATCGTGAAGATAAAATAAAGTCCGAAATTTTTTTTTTGCATAATAAAATTAATTACATTAGCTTTATTTTAAGATACATATAAAAGTGTCAGACTTTCCGGAACACTTTCAAAATTTAAGTAAAAAAAGTAAATTTTTTGTGAAAAAGTTGTCATTTTAAATCCCCCCCTGTGGGCAGGTAAAAGGTCAGATATAAAAAAAATATATACCAAATGATAGGTAAAGACATCATGCATCTATAAAAAAAAAATTATATTGATCCATACATCTTTCAAAAAGTTATAGCATTATAAAGTTAAAAATATAAAAAAGAATTTTTTTACAAAAATCGTATTTTTTTTATTAACTTTGATGTCTGTTTTCACCATGAAGATAAAATAAAGTCCGAAATTTTTTTTTTCCATTATAAAGTATATTACATTAGCTTTAATTTAAGATATATATAAAAGTGTCAGACCTTCCGGAACACTTTCAAAATTTAAGTTGAAAAAGTTCTACTTTCTACATACATTTTTTAGATTTGAACCCCCCTCGTATATAGGGAAATGGTCCGATTTAAAAAAAAAGTACANAAGTCAGATTTATAAAAAAAAATATACCAAATGATAGGTAAAGACATCATGCATCTATAAAAAAAAGAATTATATTGATCCATGAAAGATGTATATAAATACTACTCCTCATGAAAAAATTGTACTGATCCATACATTTTTCAAAAAGTTATAGCATAATAAAGTTAAAAATGTAAAATACAAAATCGAAAATTTTCACACAAAAATAGCATTCGGTAGCCATTTTCACCGTGAAGATAAAATAAAGTCCGAAATTTTTTTTTTGCATAATAAAGTATATTACATTAGCTTTAATTTAAGATATATATAAAAGTGTCAGACTTTCCGGAACACTTTCAAAATTTAAGTTGAAAAAGTTCTACTTTCTACATGCATTTTTTAGATTTGAACCCCCCTCGTATATAGGGAAATGGTCGGATTTAAAAAAACAGTATGTCAAATGAAAGATGTATATAAATACTACTCCTCATGAAAAAATTGTACTGATCCATACATTTTTCAAAAAGTTATAGCATAATAAAGTTAAAAATGTAAAATACAAAATCGAAAATTTTCACACAAAAATAGCATTCGGTAGCCATTTTCACCGTGAAGATAAAATAAAGTCCGAAATTTTTTTTTTGCATAATAAAATAAATTACATTAGCTTTAATTTAAGACATATATAAAAGTGTCAGACCTTCCGGAACATTTTCAAAAGTTAAGTTAAAAAAGTAAATTTTTTGTGAAAAAGTTGGCATTTTAAATTCCCCACTTGTGGGCAGGTTAAGGGTTAAATTTATAAAAAAAATATACCAAACGAAAGATAATAATATTGTGCATCTATATAAAAAATAATTATATTGATATGTTCATTTTTGAAAAAGTTATGGCACTTTTAAGTAAAAAAAATTGAAAAAATTTCGAAAATTAGCGATTTTTAAATTTGTAATTTTTTTGGAGGTTTCCCCC
>NW_026099572.1:44634572-44661593 GCF_025091365.1 Daktulosphaira vitifoliae | reverse complement strand
AAAAAAAAAAAAAAAAAAAAAAAAACACATCTTAGTAAAACCAATACCTTCTCAGCTTCGCATCGAAGCTAAAATAGAAAATTTTGGGATGACTATAATAACAATTTTCTGTGAAATAAATACCCTCAAGAATTAAGTGCCAATATCAAATTAGAGATATTTAGTAATATCCAATAAAAGCTGATTCATATACACAAATTTTAACACAATCAAAATTGTTTAGTTATACTGGTAAAACATTTTACAATATATTTAATTATGTGTAAAATAATTATAAAATTATAAAATAATAAAATTATTTCTTACAATGTCCTTTTATAATTAGATTTTTTTTTATAGATCATTTCTTAATAATTTTCTAGTAAATTCGATATTATAACTTTATTTTGAACTTTTTGCTATTTATTACGTTTATTTAATTTTATATATATATATATATATACTGTCTAATTCAACACTATAATATTATAAAAATTCATGAGATATCATCCTTATGACTAATGAACCAAAAACATTTAATACATAAAAAAATATTATTCTTAATAACAGTCACGTACTGAATAATTTTTAAAATAAAGAAATAATTTGTTTTTTTTTATATTAACGATATATAAAGGATTATCAGATAAATATGTATCGAAATTGAATATAAACTAAAGATATATATCTTTAATTTGTATACAAGTTCCGATGTCACTAAAATAAGATTTCTTCCGTGGGTCAAAAAATTACAATTAAATTTTAACAAGATTGTTTGTTTTTTACACAATACAACTGTCAGCGGCAAGCTTCTCATTTATAAGGAGAAAACAGAATAAAGAAGATCGCTAAGATAACATAAATATAAATGTAAAAAGAAATTGTACATAAAGGAACTAAAATTTTCTCTATGTTTCATTAAAGGAAAATGGGTTATTACTTAAAGCACAAGTGTTAGATTTTGAAGATCAAATAAAATTTTCACGTTTTAGCAGTACAATAGTCTTAATAATATTATCATTGTTCTTTAAATGCATAGAAACATTAATTTTTTACATTTTTTGTTCATGTATTTTCATTGTAGCAATTGTGATGCATTAAAATTAAAATGTAGTTAAAATTTTATTATGTCAAAACACAAAATTTTGTGCTCGATATAAAGAACATATTTTAGAAATAAAACTCATATCAAACTTTTCCAAACATGTCATAAAGAATCAACACACAATAATGAACTTATACATAAATATGTAAGGAAATTATTAACCATTACATGTAAATTAAGGAGTAAAAACGTCAAGATATTAATTTAAGGAATGTATAAGTTTTATTAAAATCATTATATTTATGTAATTTAAATAATTAAAATAGTTTTCTCAAATTATATGATACACTAGGTATTCCTGAATATAGCATGGAGGTGCTATACGCTTTTCCTCGGAATTATTTATTCGTTTTAATTGACAATTTAATTGAAAATTTTCAATACATAGATAGGGTGAAATAAAAAAAGGAAATTTTCTATTCTTATACAAATCAATGATTTCATATTTTAGAAGAAATAAAACTCAGCTAATTTTAAAATAGCTAAACTTTTGATATGAACTAATGAAAAATATAAAAAAATTTATTTTACTTGTTAGTTTTTTTTTTAGGTAATTATTTATCTACATTTATATTTGTATGATGAATGATATTAAGTTTTTCTATCATGGGTGTATAAAAAATAAGTTTATGTTAAATAAAAAAAATTATTAATGTGATTAATAACTGTTAAATTATTGCTTGTACCATTATTATTAAAAAAATTAAATATCAAATTATTTTATAATTTTTTAGCTTAGATGAGAAGGTATTAATTTTACTATAATGTGTTTTTTTTTTTATGTCTGTTGTCATTTATAATTATTAATTATAATTTATTATTATGTTGCTTATTCATCATTATATTTCAAAAAAAAAAATTTCCCAATGTCCTATTTTCTATGTGCAAATGAAAAAAATTATTAAATATATAATCATATACAACCTATTACACTTATACATCATTATATATATTATATAATCATTATTATGTATATAAACTTGTAATCAGGATATAAATAAGAAAATATAAGATAATTTTGCTTTTGATATAATTTACCAATTTATTAAAATTAAACATTATCTACAGATTTTCATCGAAGCGTTTCTTATGATAATGATTTTAATCACTGACAAATTTCAACTATACTTGTCCCAACTCTTCCACATCCACACTGTGCTACAATCCCTACTGTTTTTTTTTTGCGATTGTATGCAGTGGCATGTTCAGTAATTAAGGATTGGTGGGTAACCTTCAATTTGTATTTATATATGAAAAATACGTATAGTTAAATTAAAAATTGTATAACAATTTCTTATACTTTCACACTTTAAAAATAAAGTAATGTACCTTGAATTTCTTTTAAATTATTAAGAAATTATAAGCAAAAGAAAATAGATAAGTGAATGAAAAAAAATTATTTTCTTTTTATTAAAATTAGTATTAGTCAATAAATATTAACTTATTTTTTTGAATAATGTATAAACATAATATATCTATGAAAAGTATTTTATAGCAAATCAAATTAATAAATTTACTAGAATTTTTTTTTAGGCAAAAACATAAAAAAATATATTAAAAACAACATTAAGTTTATTTTATTCCTTGTATCATGATATATTAACCAAGTCCGACTGATGGGCATTTGGTTTATTGTGTTTTAAAAATATTTTGCCCGCTTCGCTATGTGCAAATGAAAAGGAAATACGTCTATATAAAAAAAATTATTTTGGTTCGTTTATTTTTCAAAAAGTTATGGCAGTTTTAAGTACCAAAAAAACCTAGATTTTTTTTCTCGAAAATTACCTATTATGTTCAATTTTGACGGTCATTTGCACATAGAAAATTTTCTTTTAACTTATAGTACATAATATAAGTTTTAATTAAACATATGTTTAAAGGACGCAGTATTTCCGGAACATTTTTAAAAGTTAAGTTGAAAAAGTTCTACTTTTTATACGTAAGTTTTAAATTTTGAACACCCGTTGTATAAAGGAAAATTGCTCGATTTAAAAAAAAATGTCGTATGAAAGAGTTATATTCGTATTTAGTAACCAATATTTGTGTTGATACATACAATTTTCAAAAACTTATAGCAATTTAAAGTTGAACATTTTAACACAAAAATAGTATTTTTTTTTAACTACGGCAGCCATTTTCACGTAGAAGATAAGTCGACGGGACAAATTTTGTTTTTTTTTTTAAATCTTTAATTTATATTACGTAACATAAACTTTAATTTGACATATGTTTAAATAACGCAGTATATCCGGAACATTTTCAAAAGTTAAGTTGAAAAAGTTGATTTTTGTGAAAAAGTTGCTATTTTAAATTTCTTCTTGTGGACATTTTCAAAAGTTAAGTTAAAATAGTTTCCATTTTGAAAACCTCTCTGTGAACTGGTAAAGGGTCAAATGTTCACAAAAATATTTCAGATGATAGGTAAATACCGATGGTAAAACAAAATTATATTGATTCGGTAATTTTTAAAAAAATTATGGTAGTTATAAGAAAAAAAAAACCCAGCACAGGGGGGTCGCGGCACAGTGGTGACGTGGCATAGTTGGATCAAGTAAATGATATCTGACAGTGATTAAAATCACTATCAAAAATAAACGCTTCGATGCAAATCTTTAGATAGTGTTTAATTTTAAAAAATTGGTGGATTATTCCAAAAGCTACATGATCTGCTAGTTCATTATTAATATCCTAATTAAGATAAAGTATGTCGAATGAAAAAAAGATTATTAAAAAATATTATTTTTCATAAAAAAATTGTGTGGATCCATAAACTTTTCAATAGNATAAAGGAAAATTGCTCGATTTAAAAAAAAATGTCGTATGAAAGAGTTATATTCGTATTTAGTAACCAATATTTGTGTTGATACATACAATTTTCAAAAACTTATAGCAATTTAAAGTTGAACATTTTAACACAAAAATAGTATTTTTTTTTAACTACGGCAGCCATTTTCACGTAAAAGATAAGTCGACGGGACAAATTTTGTTTTTTTTTTTAAATCTTTAATTTATATTACGTAACATAAACTTTAATTTGACATATGTTTAAATAACGCAGTATATCCGGAACATTTTCAAAAGTTAAGTTAAAATAGTTTCCATTTTGAAAACCTCTCTGTGAACTGGTAAAGGGTCAAATGTTCACAAAAATATTTCAGATGATAGGTAAATACCGATGGTAAAACAAAATTATATTGATTCGGTAATTTTTAAAAAAATTATGGTGGTTATAAGAAAAAAAAAATTGAAAAAATGTCGAATATTACCGATTTTTGACGTATTGTTTATCAAAATCGGTCCAGCGAGAGCTGAGATTGAGCGTTCACAGACATAAAAAAAAAATTAAAAAAAACGCATCATAGTAAAATTAATATCTTCTCAGCTTCGCATCGAAGCTAAAATGTCTAAACAATTATCATATATTTAATATGTTTTTTTTACAAACTAACATTGTTCTTTGTTTTATATACAATTTCCAATTTTTAAGCTCTAGAATTTCAATAAAATAGTTTTCAGTCTGTATTTTAAAGATAAGAAAATGTTGTTTTTATTACCTTCTTTATTATTGAAATTAAAAGTTTCATTAATTATATCAACATGATGATGACTTTTTAAATGTTTTTTTATTGATTTTAAAGTAATAAAAGATTTATCATAATTAAAATATGAACATAACAAATACTTTGGATGTTTATCTAGCATCACAAGTTTGATAAGCTTAGTTAATAACTAATAATAAGTAAGATAACTTATAATAATATGAGTAATTTATTTTTGAAAATCAGCACATATTATCATCCTTTGATCATGTGGTGTAGCTAGACCATTGTTGATAACAGAAATCATAACATGGAAATTAGAGGTCTTGGATCCGCTAGTTTTTTCCAGTCGTGAAAAATCTTATAATAGTACTATTTATTTTCAATAATATTTAAAACATTTTACGGGTAGATAGCGCTATTAAAAATAAATAATAAACGATGACGACAATGTATTATTCATGTTGTCAACCAAGAGTCTAAGCGCGCAATAATTGTTAAATTGTCCAAAGCGCAGGCGCATCAGTTGCTGTCACAACGATAAACAAGTTATTTGAGCAAGATATAATTTTTTGTATCTAAACATTCTGGTATACGTTGAAACAAGTGGGCATCCGATGACGGTGTAATGACTATTAAGTGACTCGTGTACGTATTCTGCTTTTCAATAATTGAATTTGTGTTATACGACAGCAAACTATATAAGTGTAGGTAAAATTCTTTATTCTGTAGCCTACTCAATCAGAATACATTTACCTTTAATTAGAGATTAAAATTGTAACAGCCGTTAACTTCACTCGTGCTTCAACTATCATTAACGAATTATTTATTAGGTATTTACCACTATAATATTTAATTTATTAACTAAATAATACTGATTTTAGAAACGGCTATGTGAAATCAGGCTTAAAAGAAAATAAGTATCATTTTACCATAACTTTGAGTGTCTTCATCATTTATTCGTTTTACTTTTATTTAAAAATAATTATTATCTCGAAGTATACACATATGTATATTTTCTACATTTTTATTTATTTTTGTAAAAAGTCTCAACTTTATAATTGTTTTTATCCTTTTGTTTTGTAAGGTAATTTTAAATTATTAAAAAATATTTTTGGCTATAACAAATAATGAAATGTGGTGGTTAACCATTAGTGATATAATAAGAGAAAATAATTATATTTTTTGTTTTTGAAATTTATAGTTTTTTATTGATAAGTTAGCAACTATTTTAAAGTTATATGATTGTTTATTGCAGTTTTCAAATCAAGGTACTAAGATGAATATTAACATTAGATTTTAATAAACCATAGATATTAAAATATTTAAAAAAGCACCAAAATTATGATTCTTTGAAAATGTTTGCTATATCTAGTATGTTAGTTAACCTATATTGAATTTTCTTTAAGAAACTTATAAGATTTAAAAATTGAAATTAACTAATATATTTTTTGGGTGAATTTTGATTTTTAAATTATTTTTAAGTCAAATTTTAAATTTAATTAAGGTTTCAAAGCGATCTCATAATATTTTTGGTTGTTGTTATCATCTTTTGAACATGTAATAGAAAAAAAATTGATATAGGTGATTTAATTCAATGGATATTAGAAAAATTACCAAAATCATAATTATTTCAATTTCTAGACCTGCTTTTGCTTAAAATTTTATTTTGATTTATACATTTGGTTATTTACAAAATATCCAATGTAATATTGTTTAATTTTTACCAAAATATTTCTTTTTTTCAAGGCAATAAACTTTTAAAATCTTATTGCTTTTCTTAAACAAAAATTATATATGATGACTATTTGAAGTCAAAATAAATAGTAATAAACAGAAAATTTCAAGCTGTTTCTATGAAAGAATTGCATTATATAAAATATCACATGCATTTTATTTGCGAAATTACTTTTCTTATTTTACATTTCTTTATGTTAATTTCAAGTTTTGTAATTATGACCTAATTTTGACCTTACATAATTCTAGGTTCTTACATTTATTAAAATCCATATGCCAATAGTGTTACTTTACTTTCAGTTTAATTTTCACAGGCTCCTCTAAAATAGTTAATTTTCTTAGTATATGTTTTCATAATTAAGAAAAAAAATTAACATTTTACTTTCATAATATTATGTATAGTCTGCCACCCTAAAATAAAAGAATCTAAAGTTATAATATTATAATAGTTAATAAATTCTTATTCATAATTCAAGTTTTTAAAAAAAAATTCTAAAAACAAATGTTCAAATCCTTTAATTGCATTACACTCCAAATATAAATAATGTTTTTTTTTTCAAAGTAATTATTAAGTAATAAAAATTTAAAAAAAGCTTAATATTACATTAATGTAAAAATTTTATATGTTCCCTGTATGTTTAAAATTTGGCAAGTATTCCTGAAATCTTAAAATACCATCATGCTAGTAGCCAATTTTAATTTGGAAAGTTATCACTTCCAGGTCACCAGTATACCTAGCATGATATTTGTATTTATCCTATTCAATTATTATATATATTATTATTAGGTGTTTTTTACATTTTGTTTCAATTGTAAATATACAAATTTAGCNTTATTATTAGGTGTTTTTTACATTTTGTTTCAATTATAAATATACAAATTTAGCTACCATAACAATTTTATTGTTTTTTATTCATACATTTTTTCATTTGAGTGTAAGGTATGTAAATTAAGTATAGTAGACATTGTTCTACTATAAATTTTCTTTTGTTAGTCAAAAAAATCAACATATGTCATGTTTTTTCATGACCTCGACTATTACAAGGTTGCTTATTATGTATTAATATGCTATAAGTAATTAAATAGTATTTCACACATTATGTTGATAAAAACAATTGGTCAATATATATTTTTTTTGATATAAGTATTAAAAATTTTTAACTGTAATTTATTATTGCATTTGAATATTTAAAAAATAAGAACTAATTAATTTTAAAATAAAACACTCAAAGTAAAAGTCATTATAGTATAAATAAATTATGTATAGTAAAAATACTAATACTTCTTAGAAATATTTATTAAAAAATAAAGATACTTGGGTATAAAACAAATGTTCAATTAAAAAATCATCTGAATGATCAGTTTTACATCCTTCTATTTCCCAAACTTAACATGCTATTGAGTGTGAGGGTTGGGTTTGATTGGGTTACTAATAAATTCTCTTTCACATGTTATTTTCTTAAAAAGTTGCTGTTTTCAAATATATATTGGTTTGTGTTTTTGGATGTATCATTAATATATTTTAACTTTAAGTATAATGTANTTTTCATGACCTCGACTATTACAAGGTTGCTTATTATGTATTAATATGCTATAAGTAATTAAATAGTATTTCACACATTATGTTGATAAAAACAATTGGTCAATATATATTTTTTTTGATATAAGTATTAAAAATTTTTAACTGTAATTTATTATTGCATTTGAATATTTAAAAAATAAGAACTAATTAATTTTAAAATAAAACACTCAAAGTAAAAGTCATTATAGTATAAATAAATTATGTATAGTAAAAATACTGATACTTCTTAGAAATATTTATTAAAAAATAAAGATACTTGGGTATAAAACAAATGTTCAATTAAAAAATCATCTGAATGATCAGTTTTACATCCTTCTATTTCCCGAACTTAACATGTTATTGAGTGTGGGGGTTGGGTTTGATTGGGTTACTAATAAATTCTCTTTCACATGTTAGGGAGTCAGAAGATGGTTCTTGGTTAGGCCAATAATAGACGGGACAGGTATTATGGCCAGTTTGCAACAGAGACCAGACATCACCAACAAGAAAAATATTGTTGTCACCTTGGTAATCGAACCTGGGATCCCGTGCGTCAATATATATGTTTTTACTTACTAGATCAGGCTGACTCCTTAATTAAAAAATTATCTAATTATATAAATTACAAAAAAAAAAAAAATTTCTTGAAAAGTTGCTGTTTTCAAATATATATTGGTTTGTGTTTTTGGATGTATCATTAATATATTTTAACTTTAAGTATAATGTAGTCTCAATTTTTAGATCCTTAATAATAATTTGTGTTGTTTAATTAAAGTTTGACAGGTTACCAAATTATTAAATTAATTAACTTCAATTTTTTTTTTTTTTTTTTTTAATGCTTTATAAGCCTATTAAAGGCAATAGCGGCCTCTCCAAAGGAGAAGGTTTCTAAATCATTTATACTCCAGTACAGGTGGTTAGTCCATCGCTGGAGAGAAGGATAGCAACTCCAATTACCGAACTGATATCTCGTTCAGCAAATGAAACCGCCAGTGACCGAGTTTTGAAACCGAGGCAGTGTGCATCAAGCACTGCCACGTTACCGGCTCGGCCACACCATGCTTCTATATTTGTACTTCAATATTTATTAATTAATAATTATATTACTTAATCTATCCTTAGTACTCATATTTATTGAATAATTTATTTGTAGAAAATGGAAGAAATAAATAATTCTATTGAAGCTGGTCATGCAGTGCCAATTGTTATAGCTGAAGAAAAGCATCAATTTATATTAGATGAAGGAGCACTTGAAAAAATCCTTTTAAAAGATGATGTAAAAGATAGAAATGTTGTTGTTGTTTCAGTTGCTGGAGCCTTCCGTAAAGGGAAGTCATTCTTGTTAGATTTCTTCCTTCGTTACATGAGAGCAACTGTAAGAAATTATCCATTTTATTTATTTATACATATTTATTTATATTATTATATTTATATTTATATTTTTATTATTTAATATGTACAGTACCATTTGAACCTTATTAAAGAAGATAGCCATTGGATTGGTTCAGATGATATGCCGTTAGAAGGATTTTCTTGGCGAGGTGGTTCAGAAAGAGATACTACTGGGATTCTTATGTGGTCAGAAGTGTTTAAAGCTACTCTACAAAATGGTGAAAAAGTAGCTATTATACTTCTTGATACTCAAGGTACATTTGATAGTGAAAGTACTGTTAAAGATAATGCAACTGTATTTGCATTAAGCACTATGCTTAGTTCTATTCAAATTTATAATTTATCTCAAAATATACAAGAGGATGATCTTCAACATTTACAAGTATGTTTGCATTTTTACTTTATTTTTATTATACTTTGAGTTGTGTTGATGTAATTACTGTAGTTATTTACGGAATATGGGCGCTTAGCATTGGAAGACACTGGTAAAAAGCCTTTTCAAAAATTACAATTTCTTGTAAGAGATTGGAGTTTTCCATATGAAGCGGAGTATGGAGCTGATGGTGGACAAAAAATGTTACAAAGAAGACTACAGATATCAGATAAACAACACCCAGAACTTCAGTCCCTTAGAAAACATATACAATCTTGTTTTACTGAAATAAGTTGTTTTTTAATGCCACATCCTGGTTTGAAAGTTGCTACAAATCCCAATTTTGATGGCCGACTATCAGGCAAATTAAATTAATATATATTTTTATAAATTATACTATTTCATTTCATTTTATCATAATATTTTCTTTAGAGATTGAAACTGAATTTAAATTAAATCTGCAAATGCTAGTACCTATGTTGTTAAACCCTGATAATTTGATTCTAAAAGAAATAAGTGGACAAAAAGTAAAGTCTAAGGAATTAGTACAGTACTTCAAATCCTATATAAATTTATTTACAGGAGATGAATTACCTGAACCTAAATCAATGCTTGTTGTAAGTATTAATATTTCCTAGATTTGTAGAATGATTTTTTCTAACAAATTTATAATAATTAGGCTACAGCTGAAGCCAACAATTTATCTGCTGTAGCTTCAGCTCGAGAATTGTACCATCAAATGATGGAAAGTGTTTGTGGTGGTAACAAACCTTATTTAAATACAAACTCTCTTGATGATGAGCATTTCAAAAACAAAGAATTAGCGTTGGAACAGTTCATGTTTAAAAGAAAAATGGGCGGTGATGAATTTTCAGAATCTTATAAAACTAAATTAGAAACTGTAAGAACTAAGTTTTATTTAATTTATAATTTTTTATATTAATAATCGAAAATTTTATTTTAGGATATTGATGAAGAATATTTACAATTTAAATCTCATAATGAAAGTAAAAATATATTCAAATCAGCCCGTACACCTGCTGTGTTCTTTGCCATTGCTGTTATCTGTTACTTTATATCTGGCATATTTAACTTTTTGGGTGTATATTCAGTTGCTAGTTGTATTAATTTGATTATGGGAATTACATTACTTATTCTCATACTCTGGGCTTATATTAGATACAGTGGTGAATACACAGAAATTGGTCAAACTATTGATGATGTAGCTAATATTACTTGGGATAATGTAATTAAACTTTTTATATTTTAACGATAAACTATGTATGTACATATAATATAAAATTTCAATGGTATTTACAGTTTATGAAACCAAGTTATGAAGTATTCCTTCAAAAAGGACTTGAACAAGCTACAAGTCAAGCTATCAATATGGCAGTAAAGAACACTACCTCTATAGTATCAAATTCCACAATACCACAATCACCATATATTCAAAAACCATTAATGCAGAGGATGAATTCTCGTGAAGTTAACGGCAGGTCAAAACAATCATGATACAAATATTATTTTTGGCTCTGTTGATAGTTGCTATATACAATGTTAGCCTTATGACGGCTCATATACATAAAAATTCTGTGATCATTTTTTTCCTCTAAATAGTTAATGATTTTGTGTAATTATTATTACCATAATATTCAATGTTAATTTGTATTAATTATATTTATTGTGTTGAATTATGTTTTATTTTATTTTATAGTTGCAACTCGAGTACATTATTTTAATAAACTTTATAAGTAGAGAATAAATAAACATAATACAAAATTGATGACATCTCCCAATCAAAAAATATTATAGAATAACATTTAAAGTGAATTCTCAGATAATAACTATTTGAGAATTTACTTTAAATACATTTTTTTTAAGCTTATGATAATTATTATCATTAACTTTAAAAAAAAATAAGTTATGTCATTTAAACAATATTTGTTTATACTGGTTACTTTAAGCAAACAATTGATGTAATAATAGTTTGATAAAAGATTAAAATGAATTATTCAACTGATAAATACATAAATTAATTTAACTCTAAAAATTCTAATTGTTTTAATAATAAACACTTAATGTCAACCCCTTATTGACAATAACATTTTTTTTAATTTGTCAAATTATCATTTTTTGCTTTAATAATATAGGTATATAATTTATGATGTTTTACAGAAATATTGAAATAGAAATAGGAAAATTTTCCTAAAACTTTATTTAAGTATATTTTTACATAACTGTACATATTTGTCAATCAAAATATATCTTATAACATTAGTAATTGAGTAAATTATTTTAGTTTTTCTTCATGATGAGAAACTAATTTTACTAAATGTCTTTTAGGTGGGACTTCTAACTTTTTGTGCCATAAAAAGTTAATTTAAGAAATAAATATTTGTAAGCTTTCATAATGCATTCGAGGAATTTATTTTAACTTTAATACTCAGTAAAAATGTATGAAAAATAGATTGTTACACATTTTATTAGTTTAAATATTTGTATATAAAATAATTATCCCATAAATTAGTGTACAACAGTTTTTGCAACTTGTAAGTATTTTATATTGACTGTTATATAAATTTACTATTTTTGTTTAAAAATGTCAATTAAAACTAGAATATGTCTGTATTAAATTTTGAATTTAATGCCTTATTTGATCACCAGAGTAAAATCAAATGCATGTACTACTTTTAATATTGACTTCAATCTTTTTAAAAAAATAGTATTTATTATAAAAATAAATAATAATCTTAAAATTAATATAATTATAACAAATATAGTTTTAATAAAAAGTAAATATTATATTCATTAGCAAAACATCTTTTTAACCATATTTTTATACTTAATATTTTGTATTTCTAATTCTTTAAGAGCCAATATTTCATATTTTTTTCCAATACTATTATTAGGTTCTTTAGTTAACAAATTTCTAGCATCTTCCAATGTTCTATCAAACATTTTTAACTCTGCAGAAACTTGACATCTTCGCATTAATGCTTTGATATTATCACTGTTTACATGTAAAACTTTATCCAATAAATCTTTGGCATACTCATAATTGCAAAACTCTATTTGACAAGCCGCCATATTATTACACAAATTAGAGTATAATAAATTTCGTTCAGATAAAAATTTTTCATGATTTTGTAAAAATATTATATATCTTATAGATTTATTGAAACGATGAAAAGCATCAATATAACGTTTTTGTTTAAATAAATCATTTCCTACTTTTTTATGATGTTCTGCTTCCAATATTCGATCTTTATCAGTACATGGAAACTTTATTTTTTTTACATCTAAGAGTTTTATAATCCCTGATACACAAGCTTTATTGCCATCTCCCAAGACAAATTTTTTACATTCTTCTATGCACATAGACAATAAAATTTCTTCTACTCCTCTATCTAATATACAATCTGATTCTCCTAACTTTATGTCAGTTTCAGTTTTTCCTATAAACACTTTTGAATTATCAAAGTCTGATAATATTTCAACATTGTCAACTGAAATTTGGCATACATCCCCAATAAGAGGTTTGAAAACATTAGAACATTCACCAACAGTTTGTTGATAATGAATGTCAAATATTGGTATTTTCTTCATCATTTATTAATCCAAGCTACACTACTTATCCACAATTGTTCAGCAAGTTCTTGATTACGAGTTAAAGATGATGGTTTCCTTACAATACAATCACTAAAATTAACAAAGAACTTACTCAAACATTTTGAAATAATAGATTTAGATGAGTTTTATTTATCATCTTAATACATTTTTTATTTTTTAATTTAATAGTAATACTAACGAGAAATATTTTCCAGTTGATCTTTCTAAATTTGTACATAAGACCAAATGTACTATTGTTTGAGAACCTTGTCTAGGAGATTTTAAGAGTAACCAACGTAATGGTTCCTGCAGTATTAAAAATAGTGGCACATATGTTTTGAAGTAATTATCAAGTATTTGTGTTCTTACATTTCCAGGATTAGCATCATTTACTGTCACATTAGAATCTGTAAAAATTTACCACTGTAAATTTTCTTTCAGCGTTTAAAAACAATTTTTTCTTACCAGATAATATTTGAGACAACTTGTAAGTAAAAAGTTGTAAGCATGCTTTTGATGCACTATATGCTAGAAAACGATCGTTTGTCTCTAAACCAAGTTCATTAACACGTCTTGGATTTAATGATTGTACATAGCGATGTGATTCAGATGAAACATTAACTATACGACCACTGATCAAATCTAACAACAAGTGTGTTAGGAGAAATGGACCTATACAAAATTATTCCTATTACATCAATTTGTATTTCAATTTTTTTCCATTATATTTTAATACATATATATATATTTATATACATATTATTATATAAATAAATTATAACGCTTGCCTAAATAATTTGTTTGAAATGTCACATCAAAACCATCTTCCGTCTCATTAAATGAATTGTAAAAAATCGCAGCATTATTTACCAATGCATAAATATTACCATACCCTAAAAATAATAAAATACAACACTATCTTATAACTATGTAACAAAATAACTACACAATTTAAAATTTCATACATATTAATAAGAATATGAAGATGATATTGCATTTTACTCAAATTATATATTAATTAATCAAATAATACACATAATTTTATAATCATTGTAGTTAATTATTGAAACACTATAAACAAAAATAAACCTTAAATAATTCTTTTTTTTTAAATCAAAATAATATGTCCAAATTCCCAAAACAATAGATACTTATTATACAGAACGCATTTTTTTTTTAAAACNTTCCCAAAACAATAGATACTTATTACACAGAACGCATTTTTTTTTTTAAAACTTGAAATCTTTATATTTTTTGCTAGTTTTTGATTCTTGAGACGTTTTACGTTTTTGTCCTTTTTTCTTTTCAAACTCTTTACTATCATTTTCATTGCCCTGTTGGTCTTTCATTGTTTGCTCATATCTAGCAGCCATAGCTTCAACATCTCCTGCTAATTCTAATTCAGAAGGATCTAAGCTGACTTCAACTTCTCCAGGTTTATTAGTAACAGTAGCTGGTATATCGTACATATGAGTAGAAGCCATCATTGAACCACGAACTGTGTCTACCTTTTTTTCAGGTAATACATGATATAGGGGTTGTTGGTCACTTGATTCCATTTCAGCTTCTATTTTTCGTTTTCGTAATTCAATGTACTCAGGAGTTTCGTAGCCACTTGGTAGNACTTGAAATCTTTATATTTTTTGCTAGTTTTTGATTCTTGAGACGTTTTACGTTTTTGTCCTTTTTTCTTTTCAAACTCTTTAGTATCATTTTCATTGCCCTGTTGGTCTTTCATTCTTTGCTCATATCTAGCAGCCATAGCTTCAACATCTCCTGCTAATTCTAATTCAGAAGGATCTAAGCTGACTTCAACTTCTCCAGGTTTATTAGTAACAGTAGCTGGTATATCGTACATATGAGTAGAAGCCATCATTGAACCACGAACTGTGTCTACCTTTTTTTCAGGTAATACATGATATAAGGGTTGTTGGTCATTTGATTCCATTTCAGCTTCTATTTTTCGTTTTCGTAATTCAATGTACTCAGGAGTTTCGTAGCCACTTGGTAGTCCAGACATAATACCTGAAGGTGTTGCTAAACCTTCAGCAACTGGAGTAGCAATACCACTTGCATCAATAGATACTTCTTCAGCTTCTTTAATTTCTTCCACATTTTCTTCTTCTTCTTCTTCTTCACTTTCTTCAACATCTGACTCTGATTCAGGTTCTCCCCACATTGATTTATCAATATGTTCTTCAACCACAAGTGATTCATCATAATCAGAAGGAGTCCCAAAGACATTTCCATAAAGAGGACGACCCCTTTCATCAACAGGAGGCTTACCCCAGCCACCTGCATGATAACCAAAAGAGCATCCTTCTGGAATTGGAGCATTAAGACCCGANACTGGAGTAGCAATACCACTTGCATCAATAGATACTTCTTCAGCTTCTTTAATTTCTTCCACATTTTCTTCTTCTTCTTCTTCACTTTCTTCAACATCTGACTCTGAATCAGGTTCTCCCCACATTGATTTATCAATATGTTCTTCAACCACATGTGATTCATCATAATCAGAAGGAGTCCCAAAGACATTTCCATAAAGAGGACGGCCCCTTTCATCAACAGGAGGCTTACCCCAGCCACCTGCATGATAACCAAAAGAACATCCTTCTGGAATTGGAGCATTAAGACCCGGTATTCTAAGTGCAGGATAAGAAGGAGGTGGTCCATACCGTTGCATTGCAATTAACCATGGTGGAGGAACTTTTTGTGCATTATGACCAACTGGCATACCCAATGCAGTACGTAATTCAGCACTTAAATCACCTGGTTTCTTTTCTCTAAGTTTAGTTTCAAATTCTTTGCCTTCATAATATAAGTCACCATGTAAAGATAATTTTGGTTTGGTTTGTAATTTAAAAAATGCATCATGTAATTTCTTATAATCTATATCAATTTTTCCCATCTTAGGTCTAACTCTTTCTCTCATTTTATTTTTTAGGGACTTTTCATCTTCTTTTTCTTGGTGAGCTGCTCTCATCTCCATAATACCAGTACGCTTTATAAAATCAGGTAAATCAAATGGGGATTTTTCAATACCACGTTTACCTTGTAAATATTTACGTTTAAAACACCAATGCCTTGGTACAGGTACTGTATTACGATGAGCTTTTAACTGTATTAAAAGATGAGGGTCTCTTGCAGTAACATCATGCATTTCAACTACATCTGGTCGTGACACTAGCTGTTTCAACTCAGCAACACTTAAACGTGTTACTTTTTTAAATTGCCTTCTTGACAACTTATCAGAGTTTTTGGGATGAACTTCACCGTTTTTTTCTTTTTCATCATCATCTTCATCTTCTTGTTCAAGCAATTTAGGCACTTTTTTTAGATCAAGATTAGGAATGGTTAATTCCGAATTATTGACATTATCAGCAGATTTTAAATCTGGCTCAGGAATTTTAAAATTTTCAAAAACTTTAGCATATTGTCGGTACATAGGCACAAGATTAAAAATACTTAATGTTTCTTGTATATATTCTACTTCTATATCTATTGCCTGCAATATATTTTTTTTATCTGATGATGCCAATGTATCACTATTTTCTTTTAACTCAATTTTCAACTGTTTCTTCTTCTTCTTTTTCAACTTCTTTTTTTTTCTTTTAGCTACTTTTCGGTCTATTGATGATAATTTTAATGTTTCTTGTTGTGAATTTTCATCATCATTATTATCAACTACTTTTACATTTTCCTTAACTATATTTTGTAAGTTTTTATGATTATCTTCAGATAATATACCTAATGTGNTTTTTTCTTTTTCATCATCATCTTCATCTTCTTGTTCAAGCAATTTAGGCACTTTTTTTAGATCAAGATTAGGAATGGTTAATTCCGAATTATTGACATTATCAGCAGATTTTAAATCTGGCTCAGGAATTTTAAAATTTTCAAAAACTTTAGCATATTGTCGGTACATAGGCACAAGATTAAAAATACTTAATGTTTCTTGTATATATTCTACTTCTATATCTATTGCCTGCAATATATTTTTTTTATCTGATGATGCCAATGTATCACTATTTTCTTTTAACTCAATTTTCAACTGTTTCTTCTTCTTCTTTTTCAACTTCTTTTTTTTTCTTTTAGCTACTTTTCGGTCTATTGATGATAATTTTAATGTTTCTTGTTGTGAATTTTCATCATCATTATTATCAACTACTTTTACATTTTCCTTAACTATATTTTGTAAGTTTTTATGATTATCTTCAGATAATATACCTAATGTGAGATGCAGGGGTTCATTAGCAGCTACTTCTTTGGATCTTTCTTCTTTATAATTTAATGCCTCCTCAAGGGCTGGAGGAAGTGTTAAATCTTTAACAGGATGATGAGCGATTTCATTTTCATAATTAACAAGTTGATACATTATGAATGAATATAATAAAAAAGTTTGGAGAGAAAATGTACAGAAATCTACAAAATTGGCTTACGATTATGAATAATTCTTGAAAAATCTTNCTTTTTTTAGATCAAGATTAGGAATGGTTAATTCTGAATTATTGACATTATCAGCAGATTTTAAATCTGGCTCAGGAATTTTAAAATTTTCAAAAACTTTAGCATATTGTCGGTACATAGGCACAAGATTAAAAATACTTAATGTTTCTTGTATATATTCTACTTCTATATCTATTGCCTGCAATATATTTTTTTTATCCGATAATGCCAATGTATCACTATTTTCTTTTAACTCAATTTTCAACTGTTTCTTCTTCTTCTTTTTCAACTTCTTTTTTTTTCTTTTAGCTACTTTTCGGTCTATTGATGATAATTTTAATGTTTCTTGTTGTGAATTTTCATCATCATTATTATCAACTACTTTTACATTTTCCTTAACTATATTTTGTAAGTTTTTATGATTATCTTCAGATAATATGCCTAATGTAAGATGCAGGGGTTCATTAGCAGCTACTTCTTTGGATCTTTCTTCTTTATAATTTAATGCCTCCTCAAGGGCTGGAGGAAGTGTTAAATCTTTAACAGGATGATGAGCGATTTCATTTTCATAATTAACAGGTTGATACATTATGAAAGAATATAATAAAAATGTTTGGATAGAAAATGTACAGAAATCTACAAAATTGGCTTACGATTATGAATAATTCTTGAAAAATCTTGAACACTTTTGAATGAAGTAAAATCCAAATAGTAAAAGCTAATATTTGGATTCCCAGTCAATTTTAATATTTCAAAGCACACTTCTGGACCTCTTATTATATCTCGACTTGCAATAATAATGTGAGCACCTAAGAAAATGCAAGAATACAAATATATACTTTAATTCAAGGGTATGTTTAAATTTATTTAAAAAATGAAAACACCTATAATATGTAATTGTGCAGAACATCGTTTTGGTTTAATACTGTAAAATTTTTACTTTTAATTACTATTAAAATAAAAATATTATGGCTCCAAAATCACTTTTCTAAAAATTCTTAAAAAATAATTTTCTAAAATGCATGTTCAATAATTGCATAAAACCTTATGCAATTAGAAAACCTCTAAAATTTCTTGCTAATATCATATAGGTCTATCTATTTTAATAGTTAGACTTTTTAATTATTATTCAATCAATAAGTTTCTAAGAAAATATAAATATATAAATTATTTAATATTTATTATTAAGAATTATCTTAATACTTTACACTTATTTTATTCCTTAATTTTAGCTTTCACTATCTTTGAATTCATTTAAATTAAAACTGGAATGTTTTTTAATTTTCTTAAACTTTAGTTTAGTTCATTTATGTTCACTGACAGTTTTTACTAGGTATAAATCGTTATGCTGAAGCAAAAATCTCACGTATTTGTGAAATTCAAATCAACCCTAAGTCATAATATATCACAATATATTCATGTCAAATAATTTAAAAAAATCATTAGCTTTTTATTATCTAGAACTTTAGTAATTTCCATATTAATTCATATTTTTTGTGCACAATTATTAATTTAACATTCTTTTTAAATGCACACAATTATATCAAATTTATAAACCAATTTGTGAAAAATAAAATACCTCTTTCTGCTAACACAGATGCAACTTCTTTTCCAATTCCTTTTGTAGCACCAGTTACAATAACAACTTTACCAGTCAAGTTTGTTGTACATTTACAAACACCACCAACAAAATAACGTCTGAAAAATATTAAAAATTGTTGTATACAAACATTTGTTTCTAAAATAGACAAATATTCAAAATTATTTTATTTTTATAATATGTCAAATATTAATATCAGTTTGCTTACTTTATCAAATATAAAACGATACTAGTTGAAGTAATATAGTATGGCCAAAATTTCTTTAAAATATTTACCATTACAAAACCTGAAGACATATTAAAATTGAATGACAATATGAATTTTTCATGATTTAACAAAGATTAATATAAAATTTTTCATACATTAAAATAGTTCTGTACTCATTTTATCCAAATTAATCAGTCAAAAATAGTTACTGTTAACTAATGTATTTTTTTTTAAATAATAACTTAAAATAACAACATTTTTGAGATCAAATCTAAGACACAAAGCACCCAACATTATAGAGTCTAAAGTCAAACATATTTTGAGTCTATAGTTGCCCAATTATTGCTCATTCATTTTTAATATTGCTAATATTAAAAAATTTAACTACACAATTATTTTTCAATTTTGTTTAAAAGAAAATTGCACAAAAACGTGATAAATACTACTGCTTCATGTCACTTTTTTTCTAAAACAGAAAAAATAATACTTACCATAATTAGTCTAATAAATATAACTTTTATTAATTTGAACAATATAATAGTTTATAATTAAATAGTAATATAGTTTAAAGCTAAGTTAACTTTAGAAATACACGGATGAAATCACACATTACTTTTATAAATTTTCATACATCATGAATCTTAACTGGATATCTACACGACCAAACCAACCTGAAAACACGCTTCATACATTCCTGATAAAGATCCGAAATATTGACGGAGAAAGATTGAGATAATAAAACTATCACATTTCGCGCGTTTTTTTTAATAATTATACTAGGTTATACACACAGATATACAATAAAACGTTTTATTATATATCTGTATTTATAAAACTCCTTTTTTGATTATTAAAAAAAAATTGTAATTTATTTGTCTGTTTTTTAAATATAATTTATTTCTCTAAATAAATTATTTATTTTATAAAATATATTAATTACTTCGTTATAATTTTTTCTTTAAATTATATTTTTTATTTTCTAAAATGTCGAGGAGATCAAATAGGTAAATTTCAATATACTCATAAAAGTATTAAAATATGTTATATTTTCATTATTGTAGTAAAAAATAAAATAATATTACTTGTTTAGCATTAAGCTTGAAAAACATACTATGTTAATTATAGTATTGTGACTATATACACTATNCATACTATGTTAATTATAGTATTGTGACTATATACGCTATTATTTAATAACTAGTATCACAATATTTTAAATATATGAAATAAAATTTAAAATAGTGTTGCATCGTAATATTTTTAATCGAATTTTGCCCATTTATTTTTATAGAACAATGAAATGTGGTAGCCATGATGTATCACCACCCAAGAAAGCTAAAGTTGATACGATATTTAGTGATGATCATGACGATGATGATGAAAATTTAACATATGAACAACTCAGAGAAAAAAGAATGAAAGAAAATATAGACATGTTTGAGTAAGTAAAAGGAATCAACAGAAAAAAATCATAAATCTTCAAATAAAAAATACTTTATATTTTCTGAAAAACGCTAGGTAATTAGTTTTGTGACACTGTTTTTACCCTTAATAAGTATTCTGTAAAGATAGAAATAACATCAAACATCCTTCTTTTTAGGTATTATATAGAGGTTCAAGATAAATTTATGTGTTAATTAATTTTTTTTTTTAATTTGTATTTTAATGATAATTTGTTTTCATAAGCCTCAAAAGCTTTAATTTCCCAATCATTTTGGAAAAATTTTTGTTTTGCTTTTTAAATAATTCTGTAAATACATAGGTTTTTTATAACTGTATCATGGAGTATTTTTTGGTATGTTACATAATTGATAAGCCTATTAAATTATTATATAGGGAGTATATATATGTATATTATCTTAAAGTGTGAGATTCAAATGTATATTAAAATGTGTTTATTCATATTAAATTTATCATTATAATACAACTTTTATAATTAGCAATAAATTTTATAAAAGCTGAAAAAAAATTCTCCATTTTAGAAATTTAGAAAAATATCTCAAAATTACAATATCATAAAAAGGGCTTTCCCAAATTTCTTTTTTGCAAATTAAAACTGCTCTAATTTTTTTTTTAAATACTGAATCTAATGAAATTTTCATAGATTATATTAAAAACAGTAAGCTTTTTTTTAGTATGCTTTATTTAATAAACCCAATGATAAACTAAAGCAACGGAAGAGTTTAAAGAGACCCCCTACACATATAAATTTTTTTTTTCAACTCAATTTTTAAAAATGTTCTGGTAGTGTCACAACTTTAAATTTATATTATTTTTTAGAATGTGAAAATTAAGTTCAACTTTGACCTTTTTTTTATCTTTTTGTTTGTAATAAAAATAATGATATTGTTTATAACTGTAGTTCAAATAAATATATATATAAAAAATATGTACTAAGTTTGATAAGAATTTATCAAAAACTCTGGGACTAGAAAGTACACAGATTTGAAAAAGGTAGTAACGAGAAAAATGGGTTTGAAAATAAGAGTACTAGTGAAGCTAGATTTAAAGCTGTAATGAGTCAATTTAAATAATTTACTAATTAATCAGCTATTCTAGCACCATATTGCAGTTTGCTAATGTTTTTCTTTCTCTCTAATGCCTTTCAGGTCTATATTACAGGACCACTCCATATTACGTCTCGCACGCTAGTCAACTAAAAAACACTCACTCAAATGCCTATAACTTTTAAACAACTTAGAATTTTACTTTAAAATTTTCAAGAGAAATGCATGAATAGTTCTAGAATTGATTTATAAATATAAAAAAAATATTTTTTTGAAGCTTTTAAACCTATTTTCTCCCATAATTCATGTCACAATTCCGTTAAGACGTAATGGAACTGGTTGCCTAAAATGGGTTTGAATCATTTAGAAACGCATCTTTAACAACACTTACTTAATAACTTATAATGTTGTGATGAACTTTTTCATTTATTATCAAATTCGATATAATGAATGGAATTTAGTATTTTTTAAATCTAAGAACTGATCCAATAATACCATACAATTATAATAAAAACCCAACATTATTTTATTATTATTAATTAATTTTTTTATACTTTTTACAAAGTATATTTTTTTAAAACTGTAAAAAATTATTTTTCAATTAACAAATTAAAAAAAAAGAAACTTTTATGAAATTGTTATTTCANAACAAATTAAAAAAAAAGAAATTTTTATGAAATTGTTATTTCATTACTTTAGTCACAAAACCAATATTTTTCAAGTGTGATGTTTTCTTTAATCATTTGTGATGTTAAAGCAATTAGGATCCAATATTAAAAATTTAGATTCAAAATTTGTGTTGACCAATGTTATAAAGTAGAAATTATTTTAAAAATTTATTTTTTTTACAATCATAATTTAATAAAATTTGATTGAGTTAATGTAAATGTTATAAAAGGTATTCAAAAAGTAAGAAAACAGATCAACTGTAATGAATAATGAAAACCATTTCCTGACTTACTGTACACCTATATATAAACTAGTTAANATAATGAAAACCATTTCCTGACTTACTGTACACCTATACATAAACTAGTTAAGTATGTAACATAAAATTATTTTTTCCATATTTTTTTGTTACGATTAAATGTTATTAACAATTTTCAATCAACATATTTGTCTCTTCTCTTTTTGTATAAAAATAATCATAGCGTTCCATTTGATTTTCAAAAGTACTTTATAAATTACTTATTATTTAGTTGTCTGTTTTACTATTAAAAATTATAAAATTATCTATATCTGCTACATAGGTTTTCCCCCTTTCTAATATAAGCAATAGATTTGGAGAGTCGTTAAACGCAGACACATATTGGGAGGCCAATGGCACAAGGCGCAAAATAATTGTAATAATGCTCAATACAAAAAAAAAAATTGAATTAAAACAGAAAGTAAGGTCAAAAATCAATTTCACAAGCCTAATTATGCTATTCGGAGTGACTGATAGTATTATTACAGCACCTTAGAGAACAATTGTTCCTTTACCTCTTGACCCGTCCATCAATGGTTATACATAAATAAAAGTAAAATAAAATTCCAATTAATAATAAATAGAATATGTAAAGTAACCGTTATTTAATGAAACACAGGAATATAATTATTATTATTATTAATCTGTACAGCTAATTCCTAGTGTTAGTTTTAATCACATATCAACTTAGTATCATAATGTATTTAATCAGTTATTTAACTCTATTACTTATTAATAATAAAATATAAATATTATTTATCATGTTTTTAGAGTAATGGGAGTAAATCAAGCTGCAATAGCATTAGCCAGTAGTCTTCATAAAGTAAAACCATTGAAACCAATAAAAATTGTTAAAAAAATTACTTTTTCTAAACCTTTATATGGGTAAGTTATACACTAGTAATTTATTATATTTATAGGAATTTTTTTAACTTATATTTATAATATTATAAATAAATAAATACAGTGGATTCCGCTTAATATGGGCACGTTGGGACCAGAATTGTTTGCCCACATTAAGCAGTTGCCCATAAAAACCGAAATTAGTTAAAAAAATTTTAATGATATCAAAAAAAATTTATTTTACACACGTTAATCATACAATTGAAAAAAATTGACTACCGTCGTTACCCTCTTGCATAAAGAACTTCTGCAACAAATCATTGCATTTTTTAGCCTCTCTAATTGTAACTGGTGGTTCAGTATCGTCTTCTTCTTCTTCGTCGTCTTCTTCTTCTTCTTCTTCTTCAAACTTCCTTTTTTTAAGAACATTTCGTCCTATTGAATATTATTATTGTCTTCATTATTATCAAAACAAGGAGCATTTTCATCAATGTTTTCAAACTCGCTGTGGTTTTGAATAAGTAAAAATTGTTCATTCAATTCAGTCAACTCAGGTTGTTGACCAACAAAATTAGAAAACCCACAATGACCGAAACAATTCATAATGGTTGTGCTNAGCGAAACAATTCATAATGGTTGTGCAGCTGACTTCTCGCCAACTCTCGGATACAAACTGCATGGCTTGCAATAAGTTTATTTTACCACTTATTTGATTAGCAGTTGCAGATGAATCAAAAAGTTTTTCCTCAATTTTTCAAGAATAAAATTAATCAGCTTTATTCTATACTTCACCTTAAGGTTTTTTATAATACCCATATCTAAGGTTATTACTTTCGATAAACATAATGTCATAGATATTACGAAACCGGATTAAATTAGTCGTTTTAACATACATATATGTATATTCTAACCCTATAATAAAATAAAAATTGCTCACATAAACCGAACCAAATGCCCATATTATGCGATTTTTTTTACCCACGTTGGTATACATTGGGATTGGACCAGACCATTATGCCCATATTTAGCGGATGCCCTTATTAACCGGTGCCCACATTAGGCGGAATCCACTGTATATGTATAACTTTTTCTAGAACAACACCGACTAGACGTTCAATGAGGTTAGCTAACATAGCACCTTTAGATACAACTGATGATGAACAAAATATGGGAAAAAAAGCAAATGACTCAACAGATATTAACAATGATGACTTAAATGATGGTAAACTTTTAAATTATTTTAATTTTAAATTAACTAACCAATTAATTGCTAGATATTTGATTTATTTGATGGTATCTTAAATTGAAGTTCTTTGTATAGAAAAATTGAAATTAAATTCTAATTTGTACTCCTTAGATGTTTCTAACTACATATACTACTTTGAACAAAATATATGGAACACATATTGGTAACATTGTTCCCGAAATATGTATACACATTATTAATTTTTATGACTTTATAAGTTAAATATTTTTTATATTTTTAATTAAAAAATATTAGTCACTAGCTTGAAGTGCTTGAGAATATATTCATGTTTGCAGTTGAGTCCGAAACGTCAGAACTCAACTGCAAACATGGATATATCCTCAAGCACTTCAAGCAACAAGACAATCCATGAAAGCTTTAACACATTCATATTAGTCACTAGTAAACAATTTGTATTATATATTGAACAATTATTTTATTCAGATACAGTTAATCAAATATCAGAAGAAGATGCAGATTTCTTTGAAAAGCTTGACAAAGATTTAGTAGTTAAAGATCCTGTCAATGATTTTCATCTATGTAATTTTGATAGGTACTGTAATCGCCAATAATCTTTCTATTATAAACTAAAAAACTTAATAACTAAATAACTTAAAATTATTTCTACAGTTAATGTTAGATTATTAGCATATTATTAATATTTTTGTCTAAAATTACATGTGCAATTACAAATTAATCCAAAAATTAACTGTAGAGAAATAATTTTAAAAAATTAGTAAAATATTTTTTAATAATCTTATAGCTTAGTTATTTTTGAAGCTATTAAAATAATTTCTTTTAATTAAAATACAATACGACTTGTATACCCTTGTTTTACTAATGAAAGACTCACCATTGTTAACATCTCACTCTTTTGTTACACTTAATTTCATTTTTTAGGCAAAATTTGATACAAATTCTTTAATTTATTTTTTCAACAAAGAAAATAGCCGAGATCATAAATCACATCTAACCTTAGCGATTGCCACTGACAAAATAAAAAATAAATCTAGCTGAAAGCTTTATCATACTTCAGGAATGTATATACCAACCTTATGAAAAAAATTTTGATAATCAGACTCTCCAAACCCGAAAAATTAAGAAAAATTCCATTATTTTCTAGACATACCCTGTATTTTTTTTTTTTTTACACCTTTCATTTGACATACCATTTTTTTATATCAAACCATTTTCCTTTATACAAAGGGGTGGTTAAAAACTTTTAAAATATGATTAAAAAGTAAAACTTTTTCAACTTATCTTTTAAAAATGTTACAAAAATAATCCGTACTTCAAACATATGCTAAATTAAAGCTTATGTTACATTCTATAAATTAAAAAAAAAAAAAAAATTGTCCCGACACCTTATCTTTCATAGGCTGCTGGTAGTTAAAAAACATAATATTTTTTGTATTCAAATTTTATTTTATTTATTGTTAATTTTAAAATACCTTACAAAGGTTTGCCATAGTAATAAATCCACCAACTTTTATAAAAGTTACATAAATCTAACTTATGTTAAATATAAATTTAAATTAATTTTTATTATTTTGCCTACTTAAAGTTAAGAAAAGGTGCTTTGAATTTTTGAACTAACTTAAAAATATCCTTTTTAGTTAGAATTTTGTGTTTTGCACAGTGGCTGCATCGAATATAATACAGTTTTATATGCTTGGTATACAAAATTCTACCTTGCCCCTCTTTTTAACTTTATTTGCATTTTTTTCTTAATTCTTATGAGTTAGAAAAAAAATTCAAAGTTCTTTTGATTTTAATCTCACTTAGATTGAATTACTTCAATGAAAATTAAGGACTCCATCACTGTAGTCGCCCTTTGCAAGAAGAAATTTCTTATTCATATTAAAATATTTTACTATATATGGTTTCTTTTTTTTTTTTTTTT
>NW_026099572.1:44626899-44634525 GCF_025091365.1 Daktulosphaira vitifoliae | reverse complement strand
TTTTTTTTTTTTTTTTTTTTGTGTCTGTTATTTATTTTTCTCAGTTCACACTTGACCAATACATCAAAAGAACACAATTTTAATCTTAATGAACTTATAATCACCAAATATTGAAAAAAAACTTCTAATTAATAATAATTGAATCATCGAAATAGTTAAATTTTATGCATTAAACATGATTAGTGACTATATTTTCAATTTTATCAAAATATTATTAATTAATACTAAAGGTATCAATTATTATGATTTAATTTTTAGATTCTCTGAAGTATTAAAAAGCCTTTCGATTAATGAAACTCCAGTAAAAGTTATCACAAGTCGTATTTATTCTATAGCAGTTCATCCTTCAGAAAGTTCACTTTTTATTGCTGCTGGTGACCAAAAAGGAAATATAAGTAAGTATTAAGTAAATAAATAAAGTAAATAAATTCTACATGTTATTTAAATTATTTATTTGGGAAGTTACGTTTTCAATAATTTAGTGATGACTATTTTTAATTTGGTAGCTTGTATAATTAAATCAGGAACACAGTATGTTACAATACATAGGTATAAAATTCAATTTTATTACATCAAGGTGCACAAATTATTTCGTCCTTTCTAACATAAGCAATAGCTTATTATGAAAAATGTTAAATATAAATCTAAAAAATTTTAATTTAATTACATTAAATATAATATTATTTTTAGGTTTATACAACCAAAAACAAGATGATTTGCGTGAATATAAAGTACAACATGGACCTGTAAATTGTCTTTCATTTTGTTCGTGGGATTCTTATAAATTATACTCAACTAGTCATGACGGTTCAGTGAGATGTGGTGATATTGTTAAACGTACTTTTGACACTGTTAGTTAAATATTTTACTATAATTTTCTTTTTCTTTTTTTAAATTGTTCAACAAAATATATGTAATAAAACTAGAGCGTGTTTACTAGTACGCGCGGATGAAATGAAACTTCTTTCAAAGTACTGGTAGGCTATTAGGTTTGTATTGAAATAAAATAAAAAATTCACCTAAACATTTTATTTTCAATTGAAATGTATTTTTATTATTAATTTTTTAATTCTATTGCCACGAAAGATTTAATGAGCTTTTGATAACTGAAATAACTTGTGTAAGTTTTTAATTGGATGTTATGAAGTTATTCTGTGAAAATTGCATCTATTGTGATTCTTTATGTTGATATTATTAAACAACACACTAGATACAGTAATATTATTTTAGTACATTGTCAAAAGAGACATTCCTTTCTCGGTCATTTTACTCAATGCAGCCTATTGTATAAATGTTTAAGATTCAGTCGTAGCTGTTAACTCTATTGAGTTAAATGACCTATTTCTGTTGTACATGTCTTATATTATATGCTTTGATATTTTATATCATATACTATTATATTACGAATAATTTCTAAATCTTTTAATTACATAACTTATTCCATTGAACACTTTAAAAAAATTTTATGCACAAACAAAATTATTTGAAATTAAGTTATTTAATGCATTTTAAATAATATTACTTTTATTTTTGAATATATACTAAATTATAATATAAAATATACTTTATTACTTACTATTATTAAAAAAGTATATAAAGGATAATCACTTTATCATAAACCACTCGATTACTTGCAAAATAAATACAATATTGGAAAAATTAAATTTGATTTCTTTTAGTTACATATAATTCTTGATTTATGAGCTAATAATTACTATAATACTTATAAATCATCCCTTATATTTTAAAGAGGTATCAACTTAATTTTTTTAAATGGCAACATCTGTATTTAACTAGTTAATTAAATAAAAAATAATCTAATTAAAGCAATGACTAGAAGCAAGAAGTAGGTATACTATATTTATATAGCTATATTTATCACTAGTAATATCTCAGACATTCTCTTCGTTTCACCTAAGTATAAAAATGAGAATAACACTCAATGAACTGGTCCAAAAAAATTGTTATTGATCAGTCATTTTCTTAATCAGATAATTATCTATTTTTTAATTTATTAATTAAATATGTATGTTACCATTTAAAAAAACTATGTTGAAAACCATATACATTATAAGGAATAGTATAAAAAGTAATTATTAGCTGATAAATCAAGAATTATATATAACTGATAGAACTCAAATTTCATTTTTCTAATATTGTATTTATTTTAAGAGTAATCGAGTGGCTTTTGATAAACTGGTCACTGTATAGATAATATTTATTTTTATTTACATTACTATATGTTATTAATTAAATTTATTGTTGAATGGAATACTTTATGTAATTAAAACATTTAGAAATTATTCGTAATATAATAGTATATAATATAAAATATCAAAACATATAATATAAGAGATGTGCAACAGCAACGGGTCACTTTACTCGATATNGATGTACAACGGCAACGGGTCACTTTACTCGATAGACGGTGAAACTACAACTAAACTGTAAACATGTATACAATAGGCTGCATTGAGTAAAACAACATAATCGTAAAAGGAATGTGTCTCTTTGACCATGTACTATACTAACATAAGTAAAAATACATTAAACTGTTATCTTTAATAATATTACTGTACCCAGTGTGTTGTTTAATAATATCAANTAAAAAGTAATTATTAGCTGATAAATCAAGAATTATATATAACTGATAGAACTCAAATTTCATTTTTCTAATATTTTATTTATTTTAAGAGTAATCGAGTGGCTTTTGATAAACTGATCACTGTATAGATAATATTTATTTTTATTTACATTACTATATGTTATTAATTAAATTTATTGTTGAATGGAATACGTTATGTAATTAANTTGTTGAATGGAATAGGTTATGTAATTAAAAGATTTAGAAATTATTCGTAATATAATAGTATATAATATAAAATATCAAAACATATAATATAAGAGATGTGCAACAGCAACGGGTCACTTTACTCGATAGACGGCGAAACTACAACTAAACTGTAAACATGTATACAATAGGCTGCATTGAGTAAAACAACATAATCGTAAAAGGAATGTGTCTCTTTGACCTTGTACTATACTAACATAAGTAAAAATACATTAAACTGTTATCTTTATAATATTACTGTGCCCAGTGTGTTGTTTAATAATATCAACATTTATGGCTATTACATTTATTTATATTATAAATATAATTATTTATTTATATAAATAAATGTAAGGGTTGGCCTGGCCTAGTGGNTACTTATTTCATTATTAATAAAAATAAATACGAATAAATAAATAATATATTAATAGTATAAATGTTTATTTCTATTAATAATAATAATAATATAAAAAGTAAATTATATTTTATTATATTTATTTATTTTAATTAATATAATTATAAAAATAAATAGATATAATTAAATCGTAATGTAAAATATATGTAGCACTTCATTTTTGAAAATTAAAGTATTGTTGTTTAAAGTACTTTAATTAATTTAATATGTATGAAATTGTAAAATTTTTGTTTTAGAATTTATGTAGTTAAATTATTCAAAATAATAAATAATAATAAAAGAATCAATCAAATTACCAAATTATAAATTTAAATGTATTAGTAATAAATTATTGTTATTAAAAAGTAATATATTAATTAAAATAAATATTTTAACATTAAAAATGTAGTTTTATGAATTTAAAATTAAAAATAGTTATTTATATTATTATAAATTGCAAAAATCATTGAATATAAATGTTTATCAAACACTCATGTTTATCAAATGTACATGTTAATCAAACAATAAAATTTTGACCATATATTAAATAAAACAATAGAATTCGTCTGTTACAACCAAACTAAGGCTTGATGTAAGATAATCTTCTTTTTTTTCCGGACTATCTATAAAGAAGTGTCACTTCAAAAAAAATAATGTCATGAAATACCATAATATGACAGTTATGATTTTTTAAAACAAGGCTTCTTTACACCAAAATAAAAGTTCTCAAAGAAGTTTATGCAATTAACTGGAGAAATAAAAAATGTTTTAATGTAAAATTCCTATGCATGGAGAGTAGTAAGTTTACAAATTAACATCTTTAAAATTGGTCCAATATTATATTTTAAGTGAAAAGTAGCCTTATTTTATAGAAATCATAACTAATAGTAGTTATCATTTATATTTGACACAATAGAATTATTATTTTGTATTTTTAATTTTTCTTATGTTTTTTTCAACTTATTTAACAAATTTTTTTTCAACTAACTTTTAGATTTATACATCAGACTTATGGGAAGAATATTCCAAAGATTCTCATGCATTATGGCATTCTGAATATGAAAGAAATCTACTTATTGGTGCTGGTAAATAAAAAAAACTTAAATTTTCATTTTATTTTATTGAATTTTATACTAAATTATGCAAATTTGTGCTTTTGTATTGATACATTTTATATTCTGTGATATTTAAAAANTACTTATTGGTGCTGGTAAATAAAAAAAACTTAAATTTTCATTTTATTTTATTGAATTTTATACTAAATTATGCAAATTTGTGTTTTTGTATTGATACATTTTATATTCTGTGATATTTAAAAATTGGTTATTNGTGCTTTTGTATTGATACATTTTATATTCTGTGATATTTAAAAATTGTAATTCTAAAGTACTATTGGATTGATATCCTTGGAATGCATTAATATTTAATATTTTAAATTAACAATTAACAAATTTTAAAGTTCATTGTATCGTATGGTATATTTTTGTGTGTACAACAAATTGTTTTAAAAGTTATATTACATCCATTTACTGTTTTTTGTGACATAAGCACCTCTATTATGTTTAGCTCCTTATACANTGATATCCTTGGAATGCATTAATATTTAATATTTTAAATTAACAATTAACAAATTTTAAAGTTCATTGTATAGTATGGTATATTATTGTGTGTACAAAAAATTGTTTTAAAAGTTATATTACATCCATTTACTGTTTTTTGTGACATAGGCACCTCTATTGTGTTTAGCTCTTTATACGTCATTTATATTCACTTAACCTTTTTAATTAAAATTTTTAGGTTGTGGTAATGTAGACCTAATAGATACACGTACACCAATGAAAATTCAAAGTTCTAGTAAATGTCATCAAAAATCTGTGCGCACTGTTCAATCTCATCCTTTGGAAAAACATTACTTTTTAACTTCATCTGGAATAGGGTATGTAACAGTAAAGTTTTAAGTATTAAATTTAAAAACTTACATTTTAATATTGTTTAACAATGATAAAAACTTCAAACACTTGAAAATAGCCTATAATATTAACTACTTTATTGTTTTAAATCTTAATTCTAATTGTGTATTTAATTTTAAACTAATTAACTCTTAAATTAGTTTTATTCTAATACATTTTGTAGAAAATTTCTAAATATTATACTATAAGACATTGACTAACTTAAAATTTTTATTTATACAAATAGAGAAGCATGCTTATGGGATGTTAGAAAAATGACTACTACAAAAATTGATCCTGTTTTGCATTTTGAACATCCTAAAGCATTAACAAGTGCATTTTTTTCTGCAACAGGAGTGAATATGGTTACAACTAGTAATGATAATAATTTAAGGATTTTTGATACTAGTCAACTTACTACTGCAAATAGTAAGCTTAAATTGTGTTTAATAAATTTTTTTTTACCTTTTAATTGTAAATTAAATTGTATGTATAGTATAAACATTTAATGCATTTTATGTTTAATAATGATTAAAATTTTAGAAGCCACTCATATTATTCCTCATAATAATCATACAGGACGATGGCTATCTGTATTTAAAGCAAAATGGCAACCTGGTAGAGATGATTCCTTTTTTGTTGGCTCAATGTTAATGCCAAAAAGAGTAAGCTTTCTTCTTTGATTAAATTAATAAATAAAAAAAAATATTTCCAAGATAGTGTCATTATTGATTCATATAAAGTTTACATTATTTGAATATATTAAAGATTTCATTCATTGTTTTATTTTGAATAAATAATCTTTATTTATACCAGTAGTACATAAAATCTGACTTTTAATTTTTTTTTATTTTGTAGATTCAAGTTTATGATTTCAAGGGGAAATTATTGCATACATTAATTTCAGAAGATTATTTGACGACTTATGTTCCAGTCATTGAAGTACATCCTTCTCAGGCAATTTATGTTGGAGGAAATGCCTCTGGACGTTTACATATATTTAACACAGAAAACCAATTACAATGATAAATAGTAATTTTTCTTTAAATATCTAATTTTACTTACTGATAAGCTTTATTCTTATGTAAATAGATTTTTTTTTTTATAAATAATTTTATTTTTCATATGTTTTTATAATTCTAAATAAGTTCTGTAGTATAAGTTATACATTTAGTTCTATTGATACTAAATTTATTTTAAAAACTTTTTTTTTATAATTAGATACAATTATTATTATTTTACGATTTATTTATCTATTATTACATAATAATTTATGAATTGTCTTTGTTTAGTTTATGATAAGCTTTATAATAATTAAAAAAAACATTTATTAATTTGCTATTCAACAAATTAAATATTTAAAATATATAATATACGTAGTTCTCGAACATCTAGAATTAATGAATTCAACTTTTAACCATTCCATTTAATTATGACATTTTATATATAACTGTTTTAGTTAGTTTTATAATGCAATAATGATTTTATAGAATATATATTTTCATTCAATGTTAATTCTTTATTTTCATAAATTCTATTATAATCTATCTATAAATTTTATTACACAATTACACCTCTTTTTGTTAAGAAAAAAAAATGTTATCGAGTTATATTCTTTAGAACATTAGTATAATATACTTAAAAATTAGTATTAATTTTGGTTTTCTTTAAAATTTTATTTTAAACTTATATTTTGTTTTAACTATTCTATTTATTCTTAAGTACATTTTATTGCTACTTTTATGTGATAAAAGACTAAAATCATAAAAATCTTTTGTTTATTGTATTTTATAATAGAATATTAGTATACAATAAATCTCATCCATAAAGCAGTTCAAATAAAGTACTTTTTTCTTGCATTATTTCAATAACTTGTATGATTTGTATTGTACTAAATTACTATGTAATATTTAATTATTGATATAAATTCTTTTATTCTCTTTAATTTTAAGATATTTTGAGATTTAAATATCTATTAAATGATATTGTTTATATTATTAATAATATATCCATAATTTAGGAACAAAATTACTAGATAAACATATATTTTTAATTTTATTATTTGTATCAAATACATTTAAATTAAAATATAAAACATCAATTTATAAACCAAAAACTATTATTGTTATACTTCAAAATTATTTTTGGAGTACATCATCGTTTAAGATCTCCAAGATCTTCAATGTAATCTTCATCAATTTCTGGCCACTTTTCAGGTATAATATCAAATAAATCATCTTTTACATCACCTTGTATAACAATTTCATCATCACCTGTAACACTAGACCCACAAGCAAATTTTGTACCAAAAAATTTTGCTGCTACTTTCAAGTCTATATTAAAAGAACTTAAACCAGTAACAACAGTAACAGACTTCTTTTTTCCTCTTGGTGCTCTTGATAAACATACCTAACACAATTCAAAAATTTTACAAAAATTACTTTTAGTAAAAT
>NW_026099572.1:44571804-44625932 GCF_025091365.1 Daktulosphaira vitifoliae | reverse complement strand
TTTTTTTTTATTAAAGCAACTATAGTTCATTTTTTAACTTCCTATTGGTATGTATGATATATTAAATACATATAAAAATGTTTTAATAATTATATAACTAATATTTTATTTATTATTGAATGTAAAACGCGCAAGTAAAACAAATTTGTACTCGATGTTATAAATTGCATCACTATTTTTCTAGAACTTGGTAAACTAAAACCTGTATTTATTTAAAGCTAGAAACAAAATAATCTACTTAAAATTTATCCTTCTCTTAAATCAAATACCATACTATAATACATATTTGTATTATATATCTTTATCTATTTTCTAAAGTTATTTCTTTATTAGTTAATATGTCAATGAAAATTGTTTTAAAGTAATAATTTTTAATGTCTACCCATCTTAATTATTAAAAAAAAATTAACTTTTAGATTAATTATCTTAATATGGAATCATTCTTGAAAACTGGAAAACTTAACCAAGATTTACAGACTTCTAATTTATTAGAAAAACCCAAACATGGATCTAAAGTTCTTGATAGCACTACACCTTGGGTTGAGAAATATCGTCCCCGTACAGTGGATGAAGTATCTGAACAATCTGAAATTGTAGCTGTCTTAAAGCAATGTTTAGAAGAAGGAGCTGATATGCCTCATCTGTTATTTTACGGGCCACCTGGTACTGGTAAAACTAGTACCATTATAGCTGCTGCTCGTCAATTATTTGGAGATATGTATAAAGAACGTATGTTAGAATTGAATGCTTCTGATGATAGAGGAATTCAAGTAATTCGTGATAAAGTTAAAACTTTTGCCCAACTAACTGCATCTGACAAAAGACCAGATGGTAAACCATGTCCACCTTTTAAAATAATTGTATTAGATGAAGCAGATTCTATGACTGCACCAGCTCAGGCAGCTCTAAGGCGTACTATTGAAAGAGAAACAAAAACTACTAGATTTTGCTTGATTTGCAATTATGTTAGCTGCATAATAGATCCATTAACATCTCGTTGTTCAAAATTTAGATTTAAGCCATTGTCACATGACATTATGCTTACACGTCTTGAACACATTTGCAGGAAAGAAGGTGTACGTTGTGCTCCTCAGGTATTAGCAAGACTTGTTGATGCTTCTGGAGGAGATATGCGTAGAGCAATTACATCTCTTCAGAGTACTGCAAGGTTAAAAGGAGATGAAGGTATAGAGGAAGTTGATGTACTAGAAGTTGTTGGTACAATCCCAGATATATGGTTAGAACGAATGATAGAAATAGGTCGTACATATGATTACCAAAAAATGGATGATTTTGTTGAAGAATTAATTTTTGAAGCTTATTCAGCAGCTCAAGTTTTAGAGCAACTGCATGACAAAATAATATTTTCTCCAAATGTAACTGATCAACAAAAAGCATCTATTTGCAGAACAATAAGTATTTGTGCTTATAGATTACAAGAAGGATGTAGTGAGTATGTTACACTCCTGCATTTATTATGCTCTATAGCTCAAGCCTTGAAATAATAATTTTTATTTTAAAATTGCTATTATATTAATAATTATTTTTTTGATTATATGTTTAGTATTTTCAATATTTTACTTTTTTATATATAATTAAATAATTACTGAAATAAATACTTTTTTTTTGTGTTCAATTATCTTCTTGTATTTAAAAATTATGTTTTTAATTTTTTTAACTTTAAGAAGTCATTTTTTAGTTTTTCAACTTCTGAGTCCCAATTATTATATAAAATCTCTATCTGATTTTTTATACCAGATACAATTTTGAATTAAAATCGAAAAAAGATAATTTAAACTATAATAAAAAAACATTTTTATATATTTTTTTATTTGTTTTAAACGTAATTTTAAAAAAGATATATTATAACATTGTTTTAGTCGCATTATGTTTAACTTCAATTATTTTAAACAATTTTTTTGAAATGAAATGTTTAAAACTTTGAACTTTGATTAACTCAACAATTATTTTTTATTACTGATGTTTTTAAACTTATAATTTCTTAAAATTTACTAGTATACAAAATGTATATTTATCATCTCAACTAAAATATAAGAAAATATTTAATTTGATTGCTGGTATTAATAATGAATGAACAATAATTACCAATTCCTATATAAAAGCTTCTGGTATNAATTACCAATTCCTATATAAAAGCTTCTGGTATGTTACAGAAATGTTTACTTTATGTTCAAGATAAATTAAATGTTTTTTGTTTCTAACCTTTTGGTTACAAATTATATTATATTCTTGAAATAAATAAATTGAAAAAAAATCTTTTAACTACATTTCAAACATAAAAATATCATTTTGAAAATGAGATGGGCAATTACTCTCGCTGTCATTAAAATAAAGTAAGATGGATACAAGCCTTTATTTATGGAAAGACATTTGCAATGAGTAACTCAAAAGAGANTGGAAAGACATTTGCAATGAGTAACTTAAAAGAGACACTTCCGACAACATATTATAATTTGGGAGGAATCAAATTATTTAAGTATATAACTTTAAAGCAGCTTATGCCTTATTTTTGTTTTGCTTAATAAGTTATCTCTCGGTTTCATAATAAATGAGTTACTATAATCTATTTTTTATTTACAAAAATTCTAAGGAAATTTGTGGTTTTAATTAAGTAAACGTTGCTTTTCCATGACGACTGTTTTATACAGTGACATTATTAATATTTTATTATACTTAAAATATTAACGAAATCATAAAATTTAATGTGAAAAATAACTAACACAATTTTATCAATATGTTGAAAAACATTTATATGACATCTGTAGACGATATTATCAGTAAACTTTTGTTTAATTCGCGGTTCGTATGTACAAGCCGAAAAATTCGTGCGCTATGCACTGCTACAAAATTAACTTTCATGAAACAACCAATGTTATTGAGGTTACAGGCACCTATCAATGTGGTCGGTGACATACATGGTCAATTTTCTGATCTTCTTAGAGTATTTGAACTAGCAGGATTCCCTCCGGATACCAATTTTCTATTTTTAGGTGATTTTGTTGACCGAGGTCCACAATCGTTACAAGTAATTTTATGATTACCTCGATTATATTCAGATTTATTTGAATACATTAGATATTCCTTTTTAAAATACTCTAAGGCAGTTTATCCAATAACTTAAATAATTAAGGGGAAATATGTTTCCTATTTAAATCAGTCTACCCTAATGTATACAAATCATAGCTTTACTATTTTATACGACTAATTTTTATTACTTATATTTGTTATATCTATAGTCGTTTACTAGTAAAACAATTATTTTTGTACTTGATAAAGGTGATTACTTTACTGTTTGCACTGAAAACGCGTTACCCAGAAAACGTGTATTTGTTACGTGGTAACCACGAGAGTCTATCAGTAAATCACCGTTACGGTTTTTACGGCGAATGTAAATTACGATATGGGAATCACCGTGGTCACCGAATTTGGAAAGCTTTCAATAGAGCCTTTGACTGTTTGCCGATTGCCGCAGTAATCGATAACAATATATTTTGCATTCACGGTGGTCTAAGCCCTCGTCTCAGGCGTATTGATCAGATCGATAAGATAAAACGACCAACGCGAGTGCCTAAATCAGGAATTATGTGTGATTTTTTATGGGCTGACCCATGTCCAGATATCCAAGGCTGGCGTAAAAATGAACACAGAAACGTATCATATGAATTTGGACCTGATTGTGTCATAGATTTTCTAAACAAATTTGGCTTTCGACTGGTTGTTCGTGCACATCAGGTAAAATATAATATTATCATTTCCATTCATTGAAAAATTAATTAATTTTGTTATATTTAAATTAATTCAAATAATTCTAATTAATTTGAGATAAAAACAGTGAAGGACATAATGATAAACTTGAAAGAGTACAAAAATAATATTTCAGATATTTATGCCATAATTGTAATATCCAACTAACTCCTCACACTGGTTACGAGAATATCTTAAAACTATTAAATTTAAAAACATTAGAAATACGTAGAAATATATCATACAATACTTTTCTCACTAAATTATTATTATTAAATAATAGGGTTCGTCAACGACATATTTTTGGATATTAATATTGTACTAAATATCAACAATATTGTATCGCAATATGGAAAATAAATTTAATTTTAATTTGAAATATTTTCACCATTTCTTTTTTTTTCAAGAATACCGTTAAGTTACCATTGTTCTAAAAATCAGATTATGGTATACCAACCAAATCAGATAACGGTATTAATATAAACAATATGTAGATAATCGCTTTATCTCATAACGATAATCAAATATTTTCAAATTACTTTTTATTATGAAAAAATAAGTTTTCTTCTTGTTACAAGATTTTATCGTTATACAGAGTTTTCAGTAAGTAAGCAAACAGGTAAATAGTTACAAATAATGAGAACAATAGAAACCCGTTTTCTGACTTACTGAACACTCTGTATATTGTTTATATTAAATGAATGAAATTATACTTAATTGAATAATAATTTTATAGTTTCAGTGTTTTGGTTTTAAATAATAATAAAAAAAAAACCCAACACAAGGGGATCGCGGCACAGTGGTGACGTGCCATAGTTGGATCATGTATAATGATATCTGACTAGTGATTAAAATCACTATAAAAAAAAACACTTCGATGCAAATCTTTAGATAGTGTTTAATTTAAAAAAATTGATGGATTATTCCAAAAGCTACATGATCTGCTATTTCCTTATTAATATCCTGATTAAGATTAAGTATGTCGAATGAAAGATACTATTTCTCATGAAAAAATTGTATTGATCCATACATTTTTTAAAAAGTTATAGCATTTTAAAGTAAAAAATATAAAATCGAGAATTTTCACACGAAAATAGCATTTTCACCGTGAAGACAAAATAAATTCCGAAATTTTTTTTTCCATAATAAAGTACATTACATTAGCTTTAATTTAAGATATATATAAAAGTGTCAGACTTTCCGGAACACTTTCAAAAGTTAATTTTTTGTGAAAAAGTTGTCATTTTAAATCCCCCCGTGTGACAGGTAAAGTTTCAGATTTATAAAAAAATATACCAAATGATAAATTGTGATAAATTGATGTCTTTACCATTCGGTAAAGACATCAAGCATCTATAAAAAAAAATTATAATGATTTAATCATTTTTGAAAAAGTTGACAGTTTTAAGAAAAAAAAATTGAATAAATTTCGAAAATTAGCGATTTTTAAATTTGTAATTTTTTTGGAGGTTTTCCCCATTTATGAGGAACGAGGGAAATTTTTTCAATTTTTGAGGGTAATGTCTTCGATTAAATACGATTTGTGGTCTTTTGACGTATCATTGAAAGAAATCAGTTCAGTGAGAGCTGAGAAAAAGTGGTAACAGACAAAAAAAAACACATCATAGTAAAATTAATACCTTCTTTAATCGCATCGAAGCTAAAAGATTAAAAATGGTGTTTATATTTTTTATTGCTTTGTCATATCTGAAAACAAATTTTCTTATTTTCAAAAAAAAAATTTTAACTTTTACAATATAAAACATCATCACCGTCAGCACTATCATCTAATAGGGATTTTTTATTTTCGGAGTTTAACAATTTTATTTTATTTTTCAGATTGAGTTTTAACCAGTTATTACTATATATCTTCTAATTTTAAAATTTCTTTCTCTAATTTTCCTCACACATTACTTTATTTGTGTGTTGTTAAAAATAGGAATAACAACAATGTAATAATAAAAAATCTAATCTAAGAATGAAATTTTGTATCAATAAATATCATTTTTCGTCTTATCTCAATTCTATATTTAATAATATATTTTAATACAAAAAATATTAACAAGATTATCACGAACTGTTTTTTGTCTAATATCAAATAAAATATATTTTATAACAAAGTGACCAACATTCAAACAGTTTTTTTTTTATTAAAAATGTTTTCGATTATTGAAATATTTTAAAAATAATCGATATCGTGAGAAAAATGAAAAAAGTCGACAATATTGATATCGTTGACGAACTGTATTAAATAACGAGACTAATTCATTTTTTATTAAGTCAATTACACTTCCAAGTAAATAATCACTACACTCGCAACAATCATTTATTTTATAACACTCATTTTTCTAAAAAGTATATGCCTAATAATTTAAAGTCTTCTGTAAAAGATCAATTATTTTAATAATTATTGTTTCAACTATGCATTATTTTATTTACCTTTGATTATATAATACCTTGTTTTATTCAATTTTATAATATTATTGTTATTTACATTAATATATTGTAAATTAGACCAATGTCCAGATAATTATTAAATAAATAACATTATATAAAATCTGTCTAAAGAAATTAACCTTTCTAAATAAATATTTTTATACTTGAGTTTCTTGTAAATATTGAAAATTTCTTTTATGATGTTTTCATAATGTGACAAGAAAGTATTTATTAAATAATTTAATATTACAAATGTTTAGCTCATAGCGCACATTCAATCAACTTGAGGGTACTAAAATTATTGATTCCATGATGACCAGTGTGGGCAAAAAATCCCTACCTCCCTAGCCCTGTATCACGTAGTAAATTTAAGTTTCAAAAAAAAAAAATTAATAACATTATTAAAAATATGTATGGTAAATATATCTATAGTATCAAGATTTAATTTAAATTAAATAATACAAATACAAAATGGTATAAACTCATTCTCATCATCACAAAATAATATTTTTTATAATTTATGTAACTTAAAATAACTGTGGGTGCTAAACACCTTCTGGTACTTCCGTTTACAATTATGTGCACCAATACTGTATCCCACAAAATTCTAATCTAAATTATCTAAATTTCCCAACAAAATAAATCTAAAATCTCGAAATTATATTATCTCTTGCATCAAAACAAATAATCTTGCATGATTATTTTAAATATAATCTAATTATTAAAAAATTACAAAAATGTGTCTGTTTTATGTAAAATTGTACTTTGTGTTTAGTGCGTAAGTCGTGGTTACCAATATTTTGCAGGCCGTCGACTCGTGACCATTTTTAGCGCACCGAATTACAAAAAGAGGGGGTACTCCGGAGCTGTGATGTTCGTTAATAAAAACATAAAATGCACACTACGTATTTTACCAACAACGGTCCAATTATCTCCGACAATTAGAATATTGGGCAAAAGAACCTTTGATGAACAAGAGAATAATAACCGACCGATAAAATTGCGGAGGTGCAATGCAACAGTAACACTGTTAACGAATCCTCAATACATACCGGTAGATGCCTTATTGAACACATAAAAATAAATGATTTTAGGTCTACTTATTTTGTTATTTATAAAAAGTTCTGCGTAATTAAGTATACTTTCGAAAGAAATTTTCAAAATAATACTTCTGAAAATTATGCAAAATAAACATTTCTGTGACTGTAAAATTGTATACGTTGGTGTCCGATACTTAACAAGATTAAAATTTCGTACCAGGAATTCATGAGGTAACGCGCAACGAGTATCTAAGACCGGTATTTTGTTACCAATACCAAAATTTCGTACCAGGAATGTATAAGGAATTATGTATATGATTACAAGTTCTGGAGTTTTGAGATGTCTAGCGTCTCGTTTTCAAATGGCCGCCAATATTATTCATTACGATAATGATGCTAAGAATCAATTATTCTCATGTGTTCCTGGTACTATGATTTCTACTTTTAATTGAAATTATATTCGGTGTCGACTTTAGGCATGATCGACGCGCAATATGATTAGGCTCTATAACACCACAGGCCTACGAACTTACTTTGAGAACTTTTTTTTTGGCTCAACACCTTTAAAACAGTTCCTATTTTAGCTTACAATTTTTTTCAAATAACACATAAGGCTGAATAAAGATACAGAGGCTTATAAAAAAAATAAGGAAAAATTACAAACTATTCAATACTTTATTACATATTATTCGATAGTTACAAAATAGATAGAACACAAAGTAAAAACCTTATAAAAATTATTTTGCTAACAAAAGTCTCATTTAAAAAGGTTGATTAACCAAGAAATAAAATATTTAAAAAGCCAACTTTTTCATGAGCAAATATACACATTGGTCCACTTCAAAACCGTGCAAGTTGTTGGGGTCGCCCAGGAGTCGCATTAGAAGTCCTCCGAACGACACGTATGCAGCACTGAAAAAAAAAAAAAAAAAAACCCAATTATCAGGAGTCGCATTAGAAGTCCTCCGAACGACACGTATGCAGCACTGAAAAAAAAAAAAAAAATAACCCAATTAGTGTTACATAAATGATATTCAACTATAACATAGTATTATGTCATTAAAGAGTTTGCATAATAATTCTATTTTAATAATTTGTTATAAACTTTTTGTAGTTGATAGAATACTAATTCTATTAATCGACTAGACGATAAAAAAACAATGATTTTTTCCTTTTATAAACTGTATTTATGTCGATTTAACAACCATACACGAGCCACTTAATAACACTTAATTAACATTAAATGTCCTCCGTGTAAAATGGTAAATCTATTTAAAAAATGGCCTTTACTGGCAATTGCACAATTAAATATGTCGTTATAAACTTGCATAAGATTTTAAATGTTTTCTAAGCTATCAAATACACGTTACTCTTTAAGTTCGACATAAAAACCAAAAATTCTTAATTTTGTTACGTTCAGCGAATTTACAAATATTTTTTTAAATTTTTAGAAATGTTATGACATGGTTATGAACCGAAAATAAATCTACTATTTCTTGATCATGGGGTACATGCACAATAGTTATCTGTCGATAATATAAGCCGAAGCAAAGTTATTTGCTCCATAACGTAGTACTATTTCTAAGGCTATTTGCTTTACTTTATGGTAATTATGTATTTTTATCACGACTGTCGTGTCGATAGATGTGTTGTTGACAGGTGTATAAAATATTTACAAAATTTACGCATAAATTCATAAAATTTTCAATTAATAATATAAGAATCAAGACTCGGAACTTCATACAATTATTTATCTGCCAGGAAAGTGCATATTAATAATCTTGTTCGATACAAATTCGTTTCGGAATGTCTATATTTCTAGTATAACATTTTATTTAGTCCATTTTCCATTTAAAAGAAATATACAAATAATTATACATATATATATTTGTACTAAGCCCTATCATAATTGATACATTATTTTCGTAATATAAAAACATTTTATTGATTTATTTAAAGTAAATGTAGTTTTCCCCAAAATTTTATTACACTTGCGTTAGTTATTTGCATATTTAATAAATTTTCAGTTAATTTTCAACCGATTTTGGTTGTCTCCTCTAAGGGATATTTTAATGTTTACCAGCACTTCTGTTCAGTTCAGAGCCTTAATAAAAACATAACTTGAATGTCTAAGATAACCTGATAAAAATTAACACCCTTATAAATTATTTAGAACAGATAAATTCTTTATACGACGATTCGTGTCAATCGTACACGTTATCAAATTATTATCATTTTTTTTAATAACTAATTCATTATAACGAGCCATCACATGTGACAAATGTTCTAAAGCTTCTATGTATTAATAATTGTCTGTTTTCAATAACATAATCTTAACGGAAATGTCAAGTTACTGATTAACCACCCAATTAATAACAAAACATTAAAAATCATTAGATTGGTTACAATGTTCCGACACATAAGTAAATAATATTTTGTATAAAACTAACATGCAATTTCAATTATTTTAAACAATTTAACACAAAAAATATATATATTAATTAAAAATAAAATACAATGTTTTCAATATTATACTGGCTAGAACCACGACGCAGCTCATCGTTTAACAACCTCGAGCTTACAGTAAACCGCCAACTGTCGCCTGGAACTTACTAATTCAATAACTAAACATAAATATATGATAAACCATAGTAGCGGTTAACTAACAACTAAATATTATTTTAATTTAACAATGACGAATAAAGAATAATGTAAACACTTTTATTTTAATTCGAACATTTAGTCATAGTAGTGCAGAACATGGTCAAACGCGCAGTGGAATGTGTTTAGTGGTCGTGAGTAGTAAATTAATTATTGTACACAACCAGCTAATCACACTGCCACGGCGAATCTCCAGTTATTTGTTTTCAAACTGTACACAAAGTCTTATGCAATTAAACGGCCTTAAATGTTATATCGATTATAATGATTAAAATAACACTAAGAAACTTGGATTCACACAGGTTGTAATTGTGGTATATATAATATCTGACACTTGAACGATAAAAAAAACGCATGTTTTCCGCGGAGGTAGCACAGTCGGTTTTGGCAACCCGCACCCGAGTTGCTTAACGGAATGGTACACATATTTTTACTAAGGTCGATAACCACCTGGTTAACTACATAAAAATCACCTCCTAAAACATATACACATCCTATGTAATACCCATTATTAATCACAATGGATTTTAAACCAGAGTCGCATATAAGAATTGTAACGCTTGGGGTACTCAATTATACCACTCATTTTTATATTGCTCGTCAAAAAATCTTGTCTCAGCATCGCTATTTATTTTTATTTAATTGAGCAAAAAAAAAAAAGTCTTCAACTTCACAATTTATTTTTCTGAATAGTTGGCTAACGTTTTCTCGAGTACTGCCCAGGGCGGCACTCGCACCCAGTGCCGTCCTTAAATGCAGCCCTAGTGCTTATACATTTTTTTTATACTTAATAAAAAAAATGATATTTTAGTAGAGGGGTCGACCCTAGTCTAAAGCAAATTTAGTGTGGCCTGCTTCTCTAGGCTACTTAACTGCATGACAACCCTAAACTATAATAACATTTGTAAGAAAAAAATATTATTATTAACATTTTTTAAGTTTAATTAATTATTAACCGACAGTTTAAAGTTTTGGATTTAATTACCGAAGTCAAAAATCATTTATTTTGACAGACCATACATTTTTTTTTTAATTTTCAATAAAAACTTGTACGTTACTATGCATCGGCCGATCGACATTGTACGATAATATGCTCACGTTGATAAAAATAATATACGTTTTTCAATTGAAACATGAACTATTAAAGATAACATTTCTGTAAAATAAATAAACAATATGAAATTATTGAAATCACTTAACTTTAACAGATGAATAAATAATTTATGGGCTATTGAAACGATTTATTGCTGCTTCTGGTCTTATGAGCACCAAGTTATTGGTGAATTTTTACTTTAAATCTAAATCTATAAACTATTTGTTAATAGTGGATTAAATAAATACATAATTATTTTTCTTTCATAACATCAGAATAAAAATAGGGTTCACATTTAAGAAGTTGAGAGTTTTTATTTCAAAAAGTAATTCCTCCATTTACGGCAAACGAGGGAAATATTTTAAAAGAAAAATATTTTTTCATATATTAAATTGTAATATCTTCAACTGGATACGATTTTTACAATTTACCGTTAAGCAATATCGGTCCAGTGAGAGCTGAGAATAAGTAACTATAAATACAAAAAATAAAAATCACATCATAGTAAAATTAATACCATCTCAGAGTCGTATCGAAGTTCAAATATTTGCTTTAAGTTATAACTCATTAAAGTTCTCAATTATGTCATTTTATCATGTCATAATATGACATGATTTACTAATTGGAAAAAATTTTAAGTGAATAATGTTATTTAAAACTTGAAACCTTAGTAGTATATTGTATTAATATTATGCACATAGTTCTTCAATCAATTGGTAAGTGGCGATTAAAATCGTTTAATTACTTAATTTTACGTTGGAAAATGTATTTTATCGATTGAAACCTTCACGAAGAAATAGGTATAGGTCAAGCATAATATAATTATTCAAAAGGTCAAATGTTTAAAAGTGTTTTATTTCCAGATGAAAGTTATGTAATAAAAACTTCTAGCAGAGATTCTACTATTCTTTTGAGATTTTTTAAAATACAATACTTATTAACTATAGTTTTTCAGTTGAAATTTTATCTTTTAGAAATCCGGAAGACTTCTATTGATTATCTAAGTTATTCTGATAAAACGCATATTAGGTAGAATTTATTTGACTGCTTCGACTCTAATTTTCATTCTATTTTAGATACCGTCATTAATTGACAACACCAATTAAATGACGGTGGGCAATTAATAGACTAACACGTCAAAATATCCATAGGAGGAAAAGAACAACACTCGACCTAGTTTACAAATATAACCTTAAACATTTACAGCACGAGTAATTAAATTTACCATATGTTATGTTTTNTTAAACATTTACAGCACGAGTAATTAAATTTACCATATGTTATGTTTTCTAAGATTTATAAATAAATATATGAAACTTACATCGCATCACCTTTCTGTTTTGAATCAATTGATAATAAATACATTTTTTATTCGTTAATAGCACACTGTAGGCGTAACGTAACGTATTATTTTGTCTATTTAAACTTGCAGCAACAGAAGACGTTCGAAGAGCACGTCTTTATTAATTTATAGGAATAAACATCGCGTGTCGTCACGTGTATTCGTGCAGATAGTCATAAATCATAACCGATAATTTTAATACTCAATCGTTCTTCCCTCTTTTAACCAGTCACTTACTGCAAAGGTATGATATCGTTTAGCCCAGGAAAATATTATAATAACAATATGGATTAAACATACAAGTATAACAGACATGTAAATCCATGATAACAATAAACCCCTTGATGTTCGTGTTCCAAAAAGTTAGTGTTATTGCTCAAAGACACGGTGGACGTTCAGAGAACATGGAAACTACGAGTTTTAATTGCTCTCCATTAGAGCATCTACTTTTTCAAGTCGCTACAAGTAACAATTTCACATATAAAGAGGCTCACACATAATCGCGCGCTTTTTTAAAAACGCGGCGATTAATCGCTTTATATAAAACACCCGCATTTAGATTGAACCATACACACTATGACAAAAAACATGCGTTCGAACGCGACCGATCGCTAAAATTAAACAATACAAATGGCATGTTATCATTCACACGGGGCGATTTCCGGGCACGTGAGGATTCCTTCAATCTATTTGCACGTATTGTTTTGGATTCTTTTCCTTTTGTGTCTTCTATCATGTCTTTTGCACACAGCAAATTTTATTAATTCCAAATATTTGGAAGAGTCAATTTGGAAAACAGGTAAGTACTAAATAAAGTACATGAATATAAATATGCTAATGAAATTAATACGATCGTACATGTATTAGCTTAATACATTTCAATTTATATAATTACTCTATACTTTAAAATTGAATATTAACAGGGGAGAATATTATTATTAGTATAGATGTATAGTTTTACATAGGAACTCATTATGGAATTACTTCAAATAATGTAAATCATAAAAATTGAATCTCGTTGAACATTTTATTTGAAATTTTTTATTTTAACTTATTGTAAGGAGTATTTATATATTAAAAAAAAAGAGTGGACCAATTGATAGGTTCATATTATGTATATGTAGTCCTTATACGTTTTATTAATTGTTTAAAATCAGTTGAACAAGTTAATTTATAGTTTCAACTAGAAACATTTTGTGATCTTTTGACTTTCCGTTAAGCAATATCAGTCAAGTGGGTGCTGAGAAAAAATGGTAATAGCCACAAAAAAATTTTTAATGTTTTTTACATTTCTATGAATACCTATTTCTTTATAAGTAAGACCACTTTAGTTTTTTTTTAAATCATACTCACAATACACAATATCTTTATAGATATAGACATACGGTAATACTTGAAGAATTTTTCGGGATAACTCCACAAAGTTAAAAAATTAACTTGAAATTGATCTTTTCGAGGTTTTTTTAAATTTAGAGGGTGAACACAATGTCTACGAATACTTGTTTTTTTATTTATTTTATGTTTTTTTTTGTACAACGAAGATACATGGCGTATGCAACTTCTACATCATCTAACGATTCCACACTTATTTTATACTTAAAAAAATGAAAAAATCGGAGCAAATGCTACCACGAGGAATTTCGAAACCGTTGTGATTATACTGTAGCTTTTGGCGGGCTAATTATCTTTATAAAAACGCGTCAAAACGCCTGCAGTATGTACACGAACGCGATTAAACGCCTAGTGTGTAAGCCTCATAAAAGTCATCAAAATTGCAAGCATATTTTTAAGCGTTGATGCGCCAGGAATAATTGATAAGCAATTGAATCATGTCCGTGGAATTTATCGACTGAATAGGTGATAAACAAGTCTCCGGTTTACGGAGTGTAACAATAACGATGATGATAATTATTAAAATGCCGAGGTCGAGCTCTTTGCCCGTACGTCTCTGTCGTGGAAGTATAATCAATTGTCAAACGGTAATAAATTGTTCATTATTATTAAAACACTCCGACACAAGGCACACATATATGATAATATGCTGGTCGTCGTCGTTCAAGTAGCTAAACGTTCCTATTGCCTATATACTAGTAGTTTTCGTGAATTGTAAACTATGACCTTTCAACCGGAATACTAACTGTACAGGGTACGACTAATTTAATTTAAAAAATCGAAAATAATTATTCTATATTCAACCGAGACGAGGAAATTTCAGATGGAAAATTTCTCAAGGTCAATTTCATAATTGACAATCGGAATACGGTTAGTACTTAAAACTCGACGTGCAGGTATGCGGAAGTTAAAAACGTTTCCTAAGCTGATTAAAACATCAAACCTAATAAAAACTTCTTAATACACGTTATGATACGTTTGAAATAATTTATAAATAAAGTAATAATTTACCGAGAACAACTTTGAAATGTCTCCAGCCGTTAGAAAAATAGGAATATTACAACCAGTATGAGATATTTGTTTGGCATCTAAGTTTCTTATATAACATTTATTACTAATCCATTTGTCCACACTGGACAATACTTATTACAACACACGTTGTTTTAAATAATTATAAAAACGTAAAAGTATACATGATATTTAATGTTTTTTAAACAATACCAGGGACAAAAATGTGTTTGACATAAGGTAATAAAAATAGATAACAAATTATGTATAACTAATAAAATAGATAACATTAACTAAAACAATATAAAATTAACTACAGACTTATGGCTTTTATAATATCCGTTAACATAATCAATAGCAAAAATGGAATTTATGTCAATCATCTAAAATTCTCTTAATAATAATAAAAAAAATATATATTAATTTACATTTCATTTGAAGGTATATTACTTAATACAATTGTGTAAACTAAAATATAATTTACATTACATTCACTGAAAGAACTGATTTTCACATCGACTTAAAAATAATTTCACTCGCTTAAAAACTAATTAACACATAAAAAATAACATAAACATAGTAGTTAATCATTATTTAATAACATTATAAAATAATCATGTCTTATTAGTCAATACGATAATTATAATAAACATATATACGAATAAAAAATACGAACACACAGGTGTAAAAAAATGTAGGTTGCCTACTACCCACTTACATAAAAAATATTTTATTGATTAACAGCACTATCAATAATATTCTAATAGAATGTGAACTTTTAAGTGCATTTGCAGTGCTGGTCACAAGGGCGACGGTTAACAAAAATAGACCGACCTAGTTAAATGAGTACGTGAGTAATAAATTGTATAAACTAATTCGACCGCCTAATTAAACGTCCTTTGTCAGAACTACGAACGTCGTCACACCTACTACAAAGTCATTTCAATGAAACAGATAGTTAAGCTGTTTTTTCTTTTGTGTAACAGCGAACACACGATAATTTCTAAGAATAATTCTATAGAATAACGTTGTTTATGAAAAATACACATTTTAGAACAATAAAATTATGCAAAAAAAATAACACAAAATTGCGCTGAACAATTGTCGAGCGTTACAGAGATAAGGTAAACTGTAAAAAGACATTAATACATGCGACCCCAAAAAGCTAAGAAGGCGCCGAAGTGTCGTACCAGATAGTGCATTTACATGATTTATTTAATATTTAAACGGAATCGGAACCCGTCGCGTTCGTCCATGTCAAAAACACTTCTGGTACGGTCTTCGAGAACCTTTTGGGCCGACCGGAGAATTTTCCAAGATGAGACGCCACGAGTGTTCAGACGAACGAAACAACTACTTACTACATGAAAAGATACACGGACACGACGCAACGGGATGACGGGACAAACACGCGACACGCGTTAGCACCGACTGGTGCCGGTGTACGGAACACAACAACTACGCGACGACGGATATTACATCGGTGGGCGCCAAAGCAGTGACAGCAGCGTTGGGCTATCGTTATTGCACAATGCGCCGTACCAACTACACCGTGCGTGCGTATGTGCAACGGCAATAACGTACGCCGATGCATCCGCGGGCGGCAACCGCGTACGCTCTCCATCAGTCCGCTACTCCATTAAAATATCTACTGGTCGAACTCGTATGTAGGTACAAGTAGAAAAAAGTCCGTCACCCACTTCCTACCACTAATCTAGCCAACAGAAGAGCACCGCAATTGGAAACACGGCCAAAAACAAAAAAAAAAGTATTCGATTCTTCCTTCTTATTTTTTTACCGCGTAATAAAAAGATCATGTGACGTTAAAACAAGAGGGAGTTCCTGCATTAGCAAAGGACATTTAGCTTTGGCGCTACCAACGCTTATATAGTTATTATAGCGATGAAAAAATTACATCGCTACGATTAGCTTTTGTTTGGTCGACAAATATTTTAATTGGTCACAGTGAACAGCATAATGATGTAAATGCGCCAAAAATTCAAGTTGCACAAGCTTAACGTATTTTTTATTAATGAATTGATATGAAATAAGTGTTTGTTCGCAATTTTACACGATAACGCCAAAAAAATATTCACCCAACGACGTCTTTCCAAATAAATAAAATAACAAAACAATTACTTTGAAAAAAAAAAAAAACAGTTATCATTAATCATTCAGAAGAAACAGTGGCCATCAAAGGTTATTTCTGTCGGTCGACAAAGAAACCAAAGTACAAAACCAATCAATTATGCCGATGTTATCATATATGGTTTGGTAAATGTAAAGTCCATCTGAACACGAAATAATCAATGCAACAGAAATACGTGTTTATTTATACACAAACATTGATAATTATATAAAAATCATTATTTGAATTAATACTTGGTATTATTAAAAAATGAATTGTTATTACACTGCAAAACATGTTTTTTTTTTACTAATATTGAAACTATTTCTGAGATGTTTATAGTGATGGATACTATTTCATCATTTAATATCGTTGAAATATAATTAGCAGGCATATTAAAAACCAATCGGGGGCATACAATTATGGTAGTGACAAATGAGCATTTGTTTAAATTAGTCTTAACCAATAGTAATGAGTTGGCAATGATCACAATAATGCTATCAATAAACGTCCTAATCTAACGGACGTGGCCCATTTGGCAAAAGGGTTAAAGTATGCGATTAAACGTTCTATCAATACACTTGATTAAAGTTACTATCATTGCTTTACATTTTTTTTCTAGTATTAGGTACTATTGGTTTTTCACGATAGCATTTTATCAGGTCGACAAAAGGTTCAATAGGTTTAGAAAACTAACAGTGGGAAAACAGAAAAGAGGTACTACAACATAAAATAAATTAAGTGACTGGGGGAAAATATAACGGGTAGCAGCAATGTAAAGAATTGGATAGCGAATACAATGTAAAGCACTTGCCGCAATGCACCACTGACCCAATTTTTACATGAGGTTTCGTGTCACGTCACTAATGTTTCTCAACCAATCCTATACACCTCTTGTTTTTTGTATTGTTCGTCCGATTCAAGCATGACTTTGTAAGCTCTTATTTAATATTCGAGTGCAGTTCGTAGAAGAATCACTAACACGCACGACANTTCTCAACCAATCCTATACACCTCTTGTTTTTTGTATTGTTCGTCCGATTCAAGCATGACTTTGTAAGCTCTTATTTAATATTTGAGTGCAGTTCGTAGAAGAATCACTAACACGCACGACAAAAAAAAACAGACAGTCTAATTTGATTTCAAACTAATAATTTATTGAGAAACATAATGTAAAATTCATGGGACTACTCGGTAAAATATAATCCCAGTGTTTTCATTACAAAAAATCTAGTGGAAAATCTCTGTTTCTAAGAATTTTAATGATTTTTGATAACTGAAAAATACATTCGTCGGTTTTTTGCCACAGAACAAAAAGGTTCTAAAGAATNTGTTTTCATTACAAAAAATCTAGTGGAAAATCTCTGTTTCTAAGAATTTTAATGATTTTTGATAACTGAAAAATACATTCGTCTGTTTTTTGCCACAGAACAAAAAGGTTCTAAAGAATTTTTTTTTTTTAAACAATTTTTTCGATTAGTAAATACGTTAAAAATAACTACACGTGTGTTAATGTCTAAATGAAAATGTTGCACCGTTATAAAGTGAGTTATTTCAAATAAATGTTAAAAATTCCATATAATTGCATGGTAATTCTATTTTTGAAAACAGTCTTCTGAGGAATCATATTTTTTATTCTCTGACGATGTATTATTAATCCGTCCAAGTCTTAACAAAAAGTAATATTTTTTTTATCTTAAATTACAACAAGTGAAAGAAACTGAGAACACCAACGCGACCTTAAAGGCTGCAAATTAAAACAATCGTATCGAATTACATCAGTAAAAGCGGAACGGAAACAAATCGTTAGGATTGGCGGCCGCTTATTTCCGTTACAAAATACCCACACCTATTTCTTATGCATTGCAATACACAGGAGCCTCTAAATTGCCTACACATTACGCCCTCCTGTATATTAATACACGTTATTGAGCAACGATTACCTAAATGCGTTTTCAATGCTTTTATGGTATTGTTTGAATCCAAGTTTAAAAATAGAATAAACCATAGAGGACTCTAATAATTTTAATGAAAAATTTTAAGTCACGACCACACCTCAAACAATAATTACCTTTAACAGTACGAAATTCAACATTTTCATGTTAAGTGAACAATTTTTTAAAATAACACATTCAATTTTTTATTTATTAACACATTAATAAAAGTTTCATAAAAAATTATTATTGTGCGATCATCTTGTTCCCTCCAACAGTAGGTCCGATCCGTATTTACTGGATACGTATAGTTTAAATCATACAAAGGAATGGATAGCATATATATGTTACTATAAAAATTATATATAATTTTTTACAATTCATTTAATAAGATATTTATTATTATAGATTTTAAAAGTAATAAAATTGTTCAAAAATGCATACAATTGAAAATAAAGCTTTTTTGAATAAAAAACAATAGGTTGGCTAATAATTTTATGTAGAGTAGTCTATAACAATGAATTTAAATTCAGTAGACATCCCAAGTTTTAATTTAAGACTTATTCGCAGCTTGTTTTGCAATGAGCAAGCAAATTGGCAATAAATCTAAAACAATTTATCACCGTTGCACAACCCCTCCGACTTTTTACATTAGGATATAAAACACCGATGCGTTTATTTCTGTAAACATTAATCTCGCTCGAAAAATTGTACACGAAAACAAAAAAACTTAACAAGATCTAGCGCTGCACTTAAATGTATTTGATTACATTAAATTGATTACAAGTGAAACTTAAGTGTTATCTAATCGTTAAATCATCGTAACATAATTATTCAAATTATAAACCATAGTTGGATCCAGTAGTGTTTTTCTGCAATGAAACTGAGATACCACCAGCTGTGTTCACTCTGATTTATCGAATAATGCATCGAAATATTATGACAAGTTAACACCGCGGGGTTCCCAGTCCCACATAACAGAATTCAATGCAGATCCCAGTGGCTCACTCTACTGTTGAAATCCAGCAACTTCTTGAACACTATGTAATGTACATAGATGGCGGTACGTATCACACATATTTTATACTATTCTATATATATTCCTTAAATATAATTTAAAAATACATCTAATTTAAAATTTATACGGACACGTATTTTAATTACCAGTGTGTTGTACTTGTACTTGGCATTTCCATTACAACTATGATGATAATCTAATACTTCAAAACTATTTTAGTTAAAAAAATATAGCTATAAATATTTCCTTTCTTTAAATATGCAACAAAAAAAATATCTTAAAACGTTTTAAAATATTTCGCTTTTTCAAACGTAAAATTTTTATAATTTCATCATTTACTATCGAAAACAATTTTTACCGTCTAAACTTCAAACAAATCTCGCTTATTAAGTTAACAACAACAAACACTCGATACACAAAGTTTGACGCTTAAAACGTAATTCAATTGACTCGTTTTAACTTAATATTGATCAAGAACTATAAAAGGTACTTACAGTTTGTTTTTATGCGATTCCTTCGCCTTGTCATCTCCTTCGATACGATAGATTTTACCGTACATCACATATTCGAAACTGTCGGCTCTAGAACCATTTTGTTCCATTTCCACAGGATTCCATTCACCAGCATCTGGTTGTCCATCTTCACGCAAAGTAGTTGCCAAAACCAAACGAAATTTATCACCTGAAAATGCCAATAACCGATTAATGTTGTAAAATTATTCATTGATTTATTGTTATTTTTAATTATAATGCAGCAATTGCGTAGTTTTTCTAAGATCACGAGCAATTTACAATGTATTGCCAAATCAGTCGACAAACTAGGAATCGATTAACATAAACCAGTTTAAGTCTAAGATTAGAATGATAAAGCACTAATAAAAAAAAAACACGGTTGGATTCGTCATTGGCAATTTTATTTTCGGCAGTTACTTTTCCTATTCTACTTACACTACACTAATAATTATAAACAAGATACAATAATAACGATCCATACAAGTTGTTTTTGTTATTACTTTTCAGTTTATATAAATATATATATTTATGTCAATAAATTCTTCATTGGATTAGGCGCGTAAACAACTTAGTTTTTTGTTTATAAGACCGAATATACATTATAATGCTAATTGCATTAAATATAATCGACTATCGAGGCATACAAAATCGTTCAACTTTAAATAAATCAATAGTCTATTCATATGAACCTCTAACAAACAATTTTTTTTGGTCATTTACCATTAAAAAATACCTCTAAAATAGAAACTCTTAAAGGCAGTTCCTTGTTTCTTATATTTTAGTTAAAAGACAAAATGTTGAATTAATTAATTATCAGTGTTATATGTATATTATTGGGGTTTCCCGTTTTTAGTATTAAAAAAATTCATAGATTTATTTTCATACAGCACCTTTACAAAAAGCAAAAAATTCTTCAGTATATGACAAATGAAAGCCGCAAACTTTTGCTCAATATTCGTGCAAAGATCAAACGAAATATTTGTTTATAATTTGTATTTTACTATGACCTATCTTAGTACACAGCTATTTATTAACTGGTTCTGAGTATAAGAAATGAAGTAAGTATCACCAAAACATTTAATTTTAATTTGAATGTTACATATGACAATAAAAATCTTTGAAATTTTAAAAAATTGAAATATTTTTAAAAGGTCCATATCATTTATTTTCTTATTTTTAAGAAATACATTTGTTTTTAAGTTAGTCCAAATGTTTAATTAGATATTTTTGAATTAAACAAAACATTCTACATTATCTAGAAAATTGTCAAGTATTCTACATACAATATAATCATCAGTAATTGATGAGTAATCATCATATTTCAATTAAAACTTAACATTATTAAAAATTAAAATAGCGCGACTTACAAAAGGAAGAAATATTACTTAAAAAAAAGCCAATTTTATACTATGCACAATATGATAATATATTATTGAACGTATAATGAACGCAACGATCAACACATTAGTTTGTTTTGACCGTTGCCTTTATGAGACAAACATCTACAATTGGAATTTTAATCAATGTAATTGCTTTTATTAAGAAAAAAAATGATTTTACAAACTACGTATTTTGTAAAGACATTTATAATTTAACGTTTAAAAATGTGTATTACAGAGAACTCTGAAAATAAATGAATATACTAAAAACAGAATAAATAATCAACTTGTAAAATATTAAATTAAACGTATCTTTTATTTATTTGAATGTATTTTATTTTTTATTAAAAAACAAATTATTTGATATTATGCTAGGTTAATTATTATGAAATATTAAATAAATAATTTTTGTTGCATAAAGTTTAACTGCAACATTTTATTTATACAATTAAAATAATTTGTAATATTTTAACAATGATGATTTAAAAAAAGTAACTACAACTTGTTATAATCAAATTAGAAAATTGTTTAGTTAAAAATTCAGTGGTATTTGTTCTTTGGTAGTTTTCATTTGCTGGTGATGTTACCTTATAATATTTTAAATTTTTGTTACATCTTCATAAGAAAAAATTGAACTATTATTATTGTAAGAACAACACGTGAGTTTTTATGAACAACAAAACATTCAAGTATGTATTTAGAATAGATCATTCATTGAATATATTAACTAAACAGTAACAAATACTTCAACTAATCTGATGAGTATTAAAATTAATATTTAATTGTTAAAGGAAGGACATTTTTCAAAATTGTGAAATACGTAATAAAATTATTAGTTATTTTATGTGAAATTTTTCTAGTAAGATAATCTAATTCAGCCAACTCTAAAATTTAATTGACATGTGCATACATAAATATAATTAATATTCCGTTTTATTATAACCAGTTGCAATGACATAGTCAGAATTTCGCAATGGGGGCCATGTAAAAAATCTACAAAATGTCATATTCTGAACATTTTATTTTTGCTTATCACTTAATTTTAGAGTAATAAGTATTGCTGTCAACAGAGGTCGAGTTCCTTCGGTCCCCCGGCCTAAGAAGGCATGACATCTGCCTTGGATCCAAAAGTTTATCATGATACGTCAAATAGTAATTTCTCTTTCCCAATAGATACATAGAAATGTTTTTATTTAATATTATACCAAATAAGAACAGTGGCATATAAACGAAAGTCACGAGATTCGCACCCCCTCCCATTGACATAAAATTATGGTATTTAGGGAAAGTAGAAAGGTTTCCTGTATTAAGCTACTGGGATGACCCTTCTCACAATAAATGTTTAAATATGCTAAAAATTTGGTAACTGCCTAGGGGCCCCGAGTTTGCAAGTCCACTGGTCCAGTTGAATATATTGATAAATTTAAAATTACAAATAATATACCACAAATTAAAAATGAAACATTAGGTATATAAGAATACATTATAAAAATATAGCAATGGATAGATAAAAAGAAATGAGATAAATGTCAATAGTATTTATGACATGGATCAATACTCTGTTGATCATCAAATGTGTTATAAGGGTTTTACCTATTTAGACTTTCCCCGACATTGGCTTTTTATAATCCGTAGCCATGAGCATATACGTTTAAACATTCTGTTTTTATCGCGTTTGCTGCCTTACAGTTATTACAAGTTGGTCGCCAACACAGAAGCGTGCGAAAGGGGCTGATGCGGGTTGGAGACCGTGAGACGGTGTTACGGGGAATCCGCCAGAAGGATACACGGTGCGGGGAAAACGCGCGGAACGTCCTATACACAACCTTGGCACTGAGTCGTCCAGCGGATTAACCTTGGCATTGAAAACAACAACGGTGGTGCGAGAGGAATGAGAAATTGCGATAGAGGCAGTGACGTGGGGGTGACGGTGGTAATGGCGACGACCAACTGAATGATGAGCGGCGGAGGGGGTTCGGGAGGAGCGGTCGATTATATGGACCGGCGCGGCAGAGACCTGACACACTATGCCGAATGTTGCGTCATGCCGGCGACGCTGCTGTGTGGAGAGATCGTGTGTGGGTCGAATAGTGAAACGGTGAGGGCAATGCCGTTCGAAGAAAAAAAGGGGAAGGGGCTAATCGATGCGACGGTGTAGCACCAGCTGACGACGGCAACCTTGGATAATAATATATTTTTATTTTCAACATTTTAGTTTTGTAATTATAATGGTATATGACTGTCTATGAAATTCATCCAAGTTCATTATAGTCAGATAAATATTAGATACTTGGCAAGAAACATCGTGTCAAACAGTGCAAACATATTGTACCGAGTACTTGACAATATAACTTAATCTTAATTAAGTTACGGTGTTTCTTTTTATTTATCGGACAAGGAACTATTTTTTGATCGTATAAAATAAGTCAACAATTAGCCCATTTTTTTTTTTATTAAGAACAGATTTTTAATATTTTTTCGTTATACACATATATGTAAATTTCATGAAGTTAATTATGGATTGCCAAAAATGAACCGTTAACTAGACACGAGAAAAAATATAAAACAATCGTTTTGGATACAATGAGCTTTATATAGTTTAGTGAATTTTTTTTACAAATAATTTATAATTTATGTAAAAAAAAAGTAGAAGTTGTGATGATTGACGCCCACGTGCAAATTTTTTCGTCTGTATCACTACGTGACAATTTTTAGTTTTCTAATTCCACCATAATTACAGTTGATTTCACTGCAGAATACTTTCCTCATCGATTAACCAAACGTCGACGTTACATATTTTTTTCGACTTGTATTTCAAATTTAAGTTTACATTTTATTTAAAAATGTATTCATTTTAAATATTACCGACTTGATTTATTAACATCCAAGTCATCGTCTATTTATTTTACATTAGTCATAAGTATTTCACAAAAATAATCACAGCATAAAAACACAAGTATGTCTTTTATCAATAAGAGTGTTAGATAGCGAGGAAACCTTAACAATAAATTTATAAAACCTCGACAATAAAACGTGAAAACATTACTAGCATTTTACTGTTATTTTCTTAAGAATTTTTTTTTTTAATAAGAATGTTGAAATAATAAATTTGCTTTGCGATCCGGATTCGCGTCGGATTATCATGTACCGATGTATACAGACAGTTGTGTGTCATTAATGAATTTTCTCTAGCGCCGCGCGAAGGTACTACCAACCTTGAAACAGGCCTTGATATCGATTCGTTCACATCGGGGACACCCCGGCGGTCTCCCATTTAATAAAACGAAACGGTTAATTAGAAAGATACAAAATTTCATAATTTTTTTTTTTTTTTTTTTTTACAATTTACCGCATTGTTGACAAATAAGTTGCTCAGTTGTGCAATGCGGTCATGTATACAGTACGCGCACACCATGCAGTTGAGTAGTTGGGGAAATAAACGACTAATATTTAAATGACAATATATTAATGACAATCAATGGGAGAAGCAACGGGCTGCGGCGTACCGCTCGGTGGCGCGCGCGCACTCGCTATTATTGTGTTATTTTAATGACACGTTGGACAGAATAACACATACCCAACAGATGGGAAGAGTTGGATTTTAACGAAAAGAAAATACCACCAGGCAACAGGAACGCGTGTTTCGAAAGCTTTGTGCCTATCTCAACCCATAAGGGGCCTCTCGTGTTTTAAGCGCGCACGCACTCTCGCGTTTTGCCAAATATACAGCGGCGGCGGACGGGCGGCGGGCGTAGGAGTTAAATTCGCTAGGCGCCTTGAATGCCGCCCGTGTCCCATGTGTATATGCTTGCGCGCGCGCACGCAGTAGCTTAATTTCGCATAATACACTAACAACGGCCATCCGCGACGCATTTAAGTTACTTAAAAAGCAACAATCTCCCGCTGTTTGCATTGCCAATAGATAAATAAAGCTGTAAGTACTCACCCAAATCCATCGGGTACACCCAAGAATTGATGTCCAAAATCAGTTCCATTTTGAATGATTCGCTCTCGCAATGCAATCGGCTCACTGGAAAAATAAATGTTTACACTTGAGTATTTTGTGTGAACAGGACAAATATGTTACTTTTTTTTTTTTATTAAACTGAACACAATATTATTATATGATTATGTTGAGGACTCACTCTACAATGTAAAAAAAATACATCGCTTTCGCAAGTCTAAAGTCCATGATCTATTATATTTTAGAACAACAAACAAGTTTTTACAAGTTCGGATCAACAGGAATCCGAACATGGGAACTTAACGAGTCAAAATATTGCTTAAAAAGTCTACAGTTCCTTTTTTATCATATACTGATAACTATTTTTTCCATAGAATAAAGAGAATTTATTTAATTTTCTGAAATTTAACTAGAAAATTTAGTAACAAGACAACAAATATTAATCAAACAGAAATAATTTTAACGAAAATAACTCATATTTTTATTTTTAATTCTATTAAATTTAAGTCTAAACTAATGGCATGTAAGTGTTGAAGTATTTTTAAAAATTAGATAAACTGACGTAAAAATTAAATAAAAGCCTTATTGAAATTTATTTTAATTAACAATGTTATGGAAATAATATTTTTCCAAATGAAATAGGATTAAAAATTTAAATAATAAGTTATTGTCGTTAAAATTATTTCCGTTTGATTAATATTTTTGTATTGTTACTAAATTTTCTAGCAAGATTTGGAAAAATATTATTTTTATGATATATTTATTAAATTAAATTTCAATGAGGTTTTTGTTTAATTTATCTGATTTTTAAAAATACTTATATGACATTAGGTTAGACTTAAATTTATAATCTCATTTTTATAATTTTGAAAAATATTTATGAAAATCTCAAACAAATTACAATGCCAAGTAAGAGAACTATAAGACATTGAAGAAAACTGCACGTTGAAGAAGACCGCAAGGACTACACTAGGGGAGGAANATATATATATATATATATATATATTTACATTGAAAAAGATAACACGCAAGTTAGTCTTAAATTTATTTACACTATCAAATAACGTAAGACGTAATAAGAATTAAAAGAAAAAAAAAAGATATTATTACAACAGACTCTCGTCATTTACATATAAAATACTAAAATGACAGTGACGTAACATACTTTAGATACAAGTAATATTTTAAACTAAAATGTCCAATAAAGGTCACGTGGCAAAAGTAAAATGTAAATCTCGTTTAGAAAAAATACACAACATGAATTTATTATTATACAATAGTTTTACTATAAATTAAAACATACATTTTTAATAATTTTATTCAAAATATTTTGTAGGTCCTGATAAACTTTATGTTGTTCATTTTTAAATTTTTCAGTACAAACCTTAAGATTCACACACTTAACTAGATTTTTTTATTAAAATTATCACCAATATTTTGATGGCGACGTCAGGAAAATAGTTTTTACTAGATTTTTTGTTTTATTTAGTTAAAATTATTAACATTTAACACAGTTTCATACAGATATTTTTAATCGACAGTCGGACAGATCCGCATTAAACATATTTTTGTTGTTAACAACAGACAAAACTTCAGCGTTCCAGGTATATAATTAATATTCAATTATAAGTATTAAGATATTATTATAACATTAATACTTCGTCTAAAAACCAATAATGTCCATTAAAATTGCGAGATTAAGCAAGTTTTTAGTCTTTAAACGCAGTTAGAAAATAACAATAGTCAAATAATTGTGCATGCACAGGTGTGTTCCATATGCGTCCAAATGCAAATGTGAATTCAAAAAGATATTCGCACAAAAACATGGCCAAAATTAAAAAAAAAGTTTTATACATAAATTAAAAGCTAACTTAAATTACGCAATTTATTATACATGAATAATGTATTAGGTTTGCAAAACATTCTTTTAAGCTGATTTAAAAATCAACTGATCTTTTATATTAGTAAAAATGAAAAAAATTAACGCATAACTATGCAGATGAACTCGTCCAACATGAATCAATAAATGATCAATAGATTGACAGTATCATGAGATAAGTTATCATTGAATTCGTCGAGCTCAGGAAAGACTCGATGAATCATAATTAGAACGAATTCACAAGTGTCATTCAGATGATGTATGATTAAATGAATAGCATAATAACTTTGCTAAATTATAAATTCACTTATTCAAAGTTTTATTGAGATTATAATTTGGCGTAGGTAAAACAATTAAAATTTAAATCAGGATTAAAAAAAAAACATAATATAAAAGTCAAATAAAAACGATGAAATTATTTTAACATATGACATAATGATTCATGTATTCGCATGAATACTTTAGATATAAAAAAAAATAATGTGTGAAACATTTTACAAATTATTTTACTTTAAAATATATATTAATAAGTATAAAATAATTTTATTCTATAAGTTGAATAAATGAGAGTTTATTTATGGACAAGAATTTTTTTACACGTATAGAATCTAAACTAAGCAATTCAACTAGACAATTTTACAATACAAGCAAATTTTTACAACATAAAGCTGCGCGTGTACTATTGAACATGAATACTCAGTAAAAATTAGTAATAATGTATCGCAGTTGATAATACTAATAATGAAAACGACGAACAGTTTTAAAATGATTGTACAGAATGTACTTTTAAAACAACTGTTTTAGTTGTTCAGAATTTTACGAAATTTTTTTAATGAGCAAACACAGAGATGAAATAATTATTAATAATGCTATTCAAAAGTATTCTTTGAAAAATATTTTTTTACTTACTGTGATAATTTCTTCAAATACATAACAATAGCCAAGTAGTATACTATAAACTCATTAAAAATAATTTGCCATTAACTACTAACTATTAAATGCAGTATTTGACAATCGTGAAAACTCAGACTTAACAAATGGCAAAAATTTGTAAAAAAATATACTCGGACCAACAAAACTGGCGTAAGCCGAGTTCCAATGGTATAAGTCTTATGTGCACAATAGAACGAAGTGACGGTGCCAAAGAACAATTTGAACGCAGCAAATAAGCATGCAGTAGTACTACCTATGCATACACCGTATACCTTTGGCTATGCAATAATTTCTGTATAACACTACAGAGTGAACCTCAAGTTCAATGATGACCGTAGGCGTTTTCGCGAGTCTGGTAAGAAGATTACTAGGAATTGTAAGATTGCTTCTTTTGTACACGAATCTGATTACAATTGTTGAAAATCAATAACAATACACTAGTATTAATACTATGAATAAATGCCATACTCGATAAAAAAAAACGTATGCTGTGTCGAAATAAAAGTGTATGAAATCAAAAAATGAATGTATTTATAATATACATTAATCACAGTGAAATTATGGAGCTAAAAGTATTACCTGGCAATGATTTTGAAATATTCCATCCCCGCGTTGCGGCGTCATTGGTACTTATCAAACAATAAATAAATATAAAAAAAAATTGTGAAATTCTATTGAGTTAATACTGAGTGTTATAACAACTGAATTTTCAAATAAATTTTTAACAGACAGCCGTTGTCCATTGACACTTGTGGCCTCGCTGAATGAGACTTGGATTTGAAGAGCAGGTACGCGCCTTAGCTATGCCGATGGGCGGCGACAAAATTCACTGACGTCAGACTGCAAACGCCGCCCAACAAACCCCTCAAACCCATAAGGTTACCCCTTCATCCCCTTTAAATTGAACATTTAATGCACATAAAATTACATTGTTTTCGGTATAAATTGTTGAAAAATTAGTACATAAATTATTAATTAAAAAATACTAATTTATTAATAACTGAAGGTTCTTTTAGGCATCAACTAATAACGTATTACCCTATCCTTGGTTAAGCATACGATTTTATAGGGTTTGGATATGGTGTTCTACAATTTATACGGCTAAATCGAAATTTTCATACTATTTTGTGTTAGCTAAATAGTATACAAATGTATGGTGTATAACAAAGCTCGTAGAAAAATATCTACTTAATGAATCAATAGACAATAAAAAATATATATTAAAACTTGTACAAAAATATACATACAAAATAATGTTATCTTCCTGTATACATGTTTCACAAAATAAATAGTAAAATGAACGTGTCATAATAAACTGTGCTAAGCATAAAAAAAAAAAAATAACTTCAAACAATATATAATATTCTCGATTTAAATTAAATCACATGCTTTGACTTGTAAAACATTCAAGAAAAATGAATAACATTTTCTGAATTTATTACAATTGTATAGAAAAAATATATTTTTTCCAACCAAGGTTAAAAATCATCTAGAAACCAAGTGTTGAGGCGTTTATAAAATGATTTTTTTTTTAATTTATAAATTAAACATGAAAGAATCATAATTCACTATAATAATTTCACTATATCTAAAAAATTGTAGGGACATAGAGTATACCGGGCTGACGTCCAAGGTAGTCACGCTAAAATGTATAGCAGAGGTTGTTAAATGTCCAGAAATGGCTACAAGGAATAAATTATTTTAAAGGGTTATATTCACAGCAACACCCTAGAAACCAACATTATAACTCAAGTAAAAAAATATGTTTATTTTTTTTTTTAGAAGAAGAAAAATAAGAGCGAAAAATATGAAAATGTATAAGTATTTTTAACTATAAATTAGACATCCTAATCTCACAATAAAATATTTAGTAAAAAAGAAATTAGTTGATTTAAGTTAATTATAATACGATCGTATTGTGATATCACTAACAACTTTTGATTACACATTTTATAGATTAAAGCATTACGTATGGGTGAGTCAAAGGATGGCGCAATATATCGCAATCCTCCCCTTTTTCCCCTTTCACTACATTCTATTGTACACCACAGTGGGCCAAAGTAATGGGAGGTAGTATGACGTAATCACACGAAAGCCTTAAGATAGGGGTGGAAACTGAGAAGTTAATACAACTCGAGTGATCTTTGACATTTAAAACGACAATGACAAAATTAAATCAATTTCTTTAAACCAGAAAACATGGAATGCTTTCTTAAATTTTCTGAATATTTAAATTTATGTTTCTATTAATTTCATAGAATTTTAAGAAATTTTATCATAATAACAACTATTAATTTTTATACTTTAGTATATTTAACTTCTCTTTCTAGTGAATATCCATAATGGAACCAAATCAATACTACAGTATAATTGAATGTACTTTCAGTCAATAAATTCATAATTAATAATACAATTTGAACTTTTAAAAGATATACAAACAAAAAAATAAATCTACACAAAACCGTTTTATGAAGGTCAAAACAAGGTTTTAATAACTCTGGTAAATTTTTAACAACTATTAATCATATATTCGCAAATTTATAAAATAAATTGTCTAACAAATAGATACGAGTAGAACATTTATTTACAAAGAGAGAGGCCAATGTACTATTGTTGAAAAATCATATTCGCGAGGCTAAGAAAAAACGAAGGCCATTTTAAGGGGTCATTAAGTAAACGCCAAAAAGATGTAATTAGGATTTGAATTCGTGTATGGTGAAAAGTAATACATATGTACATGCAGATACTACGTGTATTGTGAGGTAGTGACAATGATTATAATATGATTCGACTAGACTCGCAAGGTCTTTATGATTTTGAAATGTACGATTGGTACACTAAAGTTTGCAATAATAGCCTAAATTTTCTTAAGACATTTAAATAGTTTTAAAAATTGAAAAACGTTAGCTACCACAAATATTGAACACTAAATAAATAAATTTAACTAATTAATTATTTTTCATTGATTTTTTTTTTTAATTTCTATAGTTTATTTTATTTTTGATTTTCAACGCAGGATGGTTATAGATAACCAATGTTTGAAGATTGGACTGGCGTATCCCGGGGAATTATTAAATATAGTGGTTTCCACTAGCATTTTATACTAGGGAACGGAGTGTTAGACGCCGTTAAAATTGGCGTGTGGTAATCCATCCGACAACTAATAGCGAAGCTTAACTTCGGCAGAGCTTGACAACTTCTGAAATATCCACTGCGTTACATTACGCAGTCTAAATTTTAATATGTTTACATAATTTGTAGTTTTTAATTTTAAAATTAAAAAAATTGATCCCAAATATTTAAAATCTTCGTTGAATAAATCTGTAAGATAATCAATTTCCTAAGAAAATAAATCAAAACTAACTGTTTACCTATTTTGGATTTCTAATCATATTAATGACACTAATGAATAATTGAAGCGAAAATTAATCATAAAATCGTTTAATTTTAAAAATATCAAACATGTAAAAACCTTATGGAAAGATTTCTTGTAACGAACAGCAGCTGGTAGTGATGACATCCGTTAGCAGTCTGCATCTTCATGTTAAAACGCCGGTACAAATGTAGTTTCAAAATGAACACAAGTATGTAAAAAAATGAACGTATTACGGACAGTAAAAGAAACTTTCTTTATAAAAACGAAGTGTAACACGTCAAAAGTTTTCCATGAATAAAATAAAAGGAAAATGAATCAGCTGTCGATCAGTACGCACCAACAAAACGAATACGACTGCGCGTAACAACTCTCAAGGTCCCAAGGTCCGTCCTAGATTGCCAAAAAACCACTACGTGCCCTCTCTCCTGTGCTCTCACTTGCATCGTTGCGTATACATGTTTATTTGAGTTAACCCGATCGAATCTTGAATCTAAGTATAAGTAGAGGGGACCATTTGTTTGCCAATATATTAATAAAATGAAATAGCTATTTCATAAACATGATTTTTTAATTTTACTTTCTTTTAATCAATAAGTTTATAAAAAAAGACATGTTAGACATGTGGAAGATTTGAGCTAATCAAATATTTAGCTCAACAAATTTTTATTATAATTAACAATAATGTCAATACGATTATGAAAAAAATCTAATTGATAAAATTATTTAACTCTTATTCAATTTAGTGGCTAAATAAATTATCAAGAAAAAGTATTGACCAATTGTATTTTATAGTTTTCTTCTAAAATATTATTATAAGACTGACATGACTATCAATTTTCCATAATTATTATATTAAGACACGACCACTATTTTTGACAATCAGACGAATAGAATCACTGGCTATAAAGAACGTACGGTTTAAATTTCTTTTAATAAATTTAAACTATGTCGAAATATTTCCTACATTCATCTAACCAGTTTTCGATAAAAATTTAAAAATAATTAATATGTGTAGGTTCTGAGTTTGTAACTAATCTTTTTACGTAAATACTTTCTTAAGTGTAAAAATTATACAGAGTGATTCAAAAAGAATGAACCGATTTCATGATTAAATATTTTATTAATGGAAAAATAACAAACAAATCGAATTTATATACAAGTATTCTACTCGTAGTCAAGTTTTATTTTACATCTTCAAATTGTTCAATATAACCAATTTTTTTTGCACGGACATCAAGATGACATCAGAATTCTTCACAAAAACGTTAAAGCATATCAGAATCTATTGAATTGATCGTTGTTGTTATTCGATATTTTAAGTTATCCAGGTCAGTTGGCAATGGCGTATCAAAGACTTAACCCTCTACATATCCCCATAGGAAAAATTACAAACTGCGAGGTCAGGATATTTAGGAAACCAAACACAAAGAGCAATGTCATGAGCTCCTACCAACCAATAGATCGTTGAGGCATTTTTTATTTAAAAATGATCTAATAGGATTCAGAGGGAGAGTAACCATCTGACAATTAGGAACCTAACCTTTCGAATAGCCACTCTCTCATTCTGATTCATTAATTTACTTACAAAATATTTGATCATGGAATCCGTTCATTCTTTTTTAACGCTCTGTATATCAATTTTAAAAATACACTAAACAAACAATGTAAGTACTTAGTTTACTTTTCAAAAAAATTATTAAAATTCTTAAAAAATTAGTTGTTCAAAAATAAGAAAACAATAAACAAACTTTACAACTATAGAGTATTTTTTTAGGATTGATAAAGTTATTAAAATTGATAAAATTCATCCTCTATTGTCAACTCCCCAATAATAATATATTTTTCGATAGTAAATTATGAAATTTTACCATGCATATCATCGTTTAATTATTTTTATATTGCATTATTTTTAGGTGTTCACTAAACAGAGTAAATTCGTACATGTGTCAGGAATTTGTATTACTATAACGTTGAGCATAGATGAGGTTAAAGATAGCCTATTTCACAATTTTTTTTTTAATCTCCCATTTCCAATTATTTAAGTTCATAATTAGTAATTTCATATACTTTATTGTCGACTCTACTTCTAGATTTTAATTTTTGTTAGAAGAATAAAAAAAATTATATAAAAAGAACAAATCTTTCTACAAAATACTTGGCATATAGGAATATTAACAATAAAATTATTTTGAATAGACACATTGATATGTCGGGAAGATAAAAGATCGATCTTTTATCATACTATAGGTAGGCTAAATGAATTTAGATTTACATTGTTTTTTTAATAATTTTCGTTAGAAATATTACAGTTAAATAATAAAAAAAGGAAAACATATTGATCATATTTGACAAAAAAGCTATTAGACGTCTAAAAAAACTCATTGCTAGTTTTCACAAGGAAAAAATCTTTCACAGAAATTAAGACTTTATTAAAAATTATAGAAACCCTATCTCTACATCGTTGTAGAATTATAATTTAATTATAATTCTAATAAATTGAATTATGTCATTCAAAAGATAAATTAAAGACCTTACAATGAGCGTTACAATTTTTTTTTCTACTCAATAAATAAAATAAATCTCATTAACACCAAACATTTATGTGCATATTTAAGAAATGAGAGTGTACCGACTTTTTTTTTAATGTATTAAAGCGTACATATTAAAAAAATTAATTTTGTTTTTACCGTTTTCTGAAAACTTTGTCTTTGTTTATATATCGAAGTTTTTATAAAGTTTTTAATTTTATTCATCATACAAATGCGATGATGTCAGTTACCACCACTAAGTAAGACTCAAACCCTTTAACCTTATTTAATTTTCGGGGTACATACTACTTATACAGATATTAAATACAAATATATCTTTTAATCTTAGAATTATTCAAAGCTATACAAAGTCCAATATTAACAAAAAAACAACTTAAAGCTATTATTAATAAAATTGTTTTCGTGAGAGACTTTTAACGATCCGCGATTAGTGATAATATTGTTTTGGCACATTTACGACCTTGGTGGCCATAGTGTTGCCGAAAATGTTGTGTGTATTACTTTTTACAAGGGGCCCACGGGTGCTCAATTGTTGTGAGTGTTACAGATGTGCCAAGGACAAATGTTAGCAACTAAAAAAACTGTGCCCAACAACCTAACCCGGGCCTCATTTCGTCACAACTTAGCTATATGACACTATCAACATTAATAGATACCTATAAAGATATAGAACTATCTTCTGTATTGTATATTTTAATTATAATTAAAAATTAAACAATGTATCTATATGAATTTACATGTAATTTTAATAATATTTGGGAAAGCTCCAACATAATTGAGTGGTTAAGCCCCCTATAGACCTCTTCAGAATGCGACTATAATTAAGTGTATTTATACTTCATCGTTTATCATTCTTTTATTTCTTCACTTTCTTCTAAACATTATCATTTTATGATGCATTAGTTTAAAATTATATTTATAATTTATAGTAAACATTTTTTTTAACTTATAATCATAAAATGATTGTCCGTTTTATAAAAAAAGCAAAAAAATATTTCTCATTAAATAGTTAAAATTTTGGATTTCCTCTAGATCTATGACACAAAGAGCATTACTGTTACTTTATAAAAATAAAATTAATAATTCAAATTTCTTTAAGATTTACCTATGAAAATACTTGTTCTTGTTTGATTTAACTAAACCAACTACATATATTCAATTACTTAAAAAATAAAATTAATACTATTTTCTGCAATTAATAGAAAAAAAAATTCAAATAAATTATATTTAACAACTAAATATAGACAAAAAATAGAGTTATACATTAATAGAATTTTTCTATGATGTGCGCCATGATAAAAGTTTTTTTTTTTCCTTTTTTTGGATCATAACGGCTTTTTGATATGATCATACGTCTCAAAAAGGTACTATAGCTACTTTAGCATCCTCAGCTAGATCTGACTTTAGGTACAACGAAAGTAGTCTAAGAATGAGACTTTAAGCATGACAAAATATTATTTTTATATTAATAAAATATTACTTTACTTTTACGCCAAAGAGTTTTTCTAGCAAACATTTCTAAATTTTAAATGTTATAATTTTAATTCATTTTAAATACAGTAAAAAGCAACATGTTTTCTGTATACAGGGTGTTCAGTAATATAATAGTTTTATAAATGATCAGTTAAAAAAAGTATTATTATTATTTATACTAAAAAATTGATTAAAGGTTTTTAGGACTTTAAATTTTATTTAATTATGCTTTTTTTTTTAACCATAAAAACTCCATTTCATGCTTCAGCAAATCATTATATTTGATTATACAGTTACATTATAATCAAAAGAAATAACTCAATAAGCATTTTGTTGTTAAAAGGAAAAAACTAGCAAAAAGAGGTAGAGGACAGTTATTATTGAATGTAGGTAAGAGGAGAGTTGGAAGACCTTGACCGTGCCTAAACCCGGGCTCGGGGGCTCTATCGATTTTCAAAACTTATACCACATACAGACATGCGCCTTTGTTGAGGGTCGAATGAAAAATGTACACACAAATACCATAGACACACCCCATGAACTTTCGACATTGGGACACCACTTAAAATTTTATTACTTATAACTCTGTCATTCAAAGNACCACTTAAAATTTTATTACTTATAACTCTGTCATTCAAAGAAAATAATTAAATTTTTCGCTCAAAAAAAAAAAGTGTTTATTTTGTTTACTTAGTAAAATAAATATACTATTTTGCAAATTATGATAAGTAGATATTTTAATATAAACAAAATTATTGATTGATTTTTCACGGTCACACAAAACATAAATTGTTAATTTAGTAAATATTTAATATAAAAGTTAAATCATGTATTATAGTAATATTAAATATACAATTCATGTTTTAAGCACCTACATTATTTTGAAAAAAAAAACAAGTTATTAAATTACATTATAATTTTACCATACTACAATAAAACTAAAAATAAATGTATAAAATTTACAAAAATAAATTTTTAAATATCAGCAAATTCAATTATTAGTCTTAATATTGTAAACGGTTCTTAATGATATTATATGATCTTTGAGAATTCAAAAGGCTTATAAAACAATAATATAATTACACTTTATGATCGAGAATAAAAATAAATATATAAATTCTTAAACGCTGATCTAATAAGAAAAAGTATTTACTACTAATTCTAATTTTTTTTAGAATTTAAAATGAGGAATTGGTACTTAATTATCTCAAAATTTGAACACAAAACTTTTTTCATGTCAGTATATTAAAAAATGTATTTTATGTCATTCTTCTGAGTAAAAAGAAATCATAGTGACGGACAAAGCTAAAATTTTAAACTTTTTCTTATTTGTTTTTTGGACANTTAGTTTAATAATTAATGTGGTTACATTTTTAATTTAATTTTATATTTTTCTAATTATAATACATAATTTTTTTTTATTTTATATTACTTGTAGTTTATTGTTTTGTATAATACGAATTATGCACATGTATAATACAATATTATAGAATTTCATCACTAATTAAAATGTTACCCACAGAAACTGCTCTTCATATATAAATTTACATTTTTATTTATATTTGAATCTACCACAGTCTTCTTCTTTTTTTTTTCTCGCCTTAATCCCAACTATTTGGGGTCGGTCACAGTATAAATACATATTGTAGAACTATATTTAAAAACATCGCATACGAAATACATTAGTTTAAGCAATATATAAACAATTCCGTGGTATATCCAGAAATTTTTTTCGGAAGGAAATACAATTTTTTTTTTATTTAAGATTTGTTTCTATTTTAAAAAGAGTCAGTTACAAGTCTTTAACAACACCACTAAATTATGCTGTTACAAACATTTATTGTATAACTTAATCGGTTTTTTTTTTATCAACATTAAGTATTATAAATAGTATTAATCAAGAATTATTATTATACTCAAATCATTTAAAATTTATAAATACTTTTTAGAGATGACGAAAAGAGCTATTTTTAAAGGTTAGACACTTTTTGTAGAAGAAAGGGTAGTGTTATTTTTTTATCTTGAGGGCTATACTGAATTTTTACCGAAACATAAACTCTAGAGACAAACATGTTAAACAAAATAAAACTCTTTATTTTTTTACGAATTTTAAAATAAAATCAGTTCATTAAAGGCTGAGATTTTTTAGTAACATAAAAAAAGTATAGACTTATTACTTTCATTACTATAAGTAAGCTTCAGATGATCTCTAAAACAAATAAATATTTGTGACCCTTGCACAAAAAGTGTTTAAAGTGATTACTCAAAGTCAATACTTTCAAGGGATAATAATAAAAAATAAATCTTAGTTAGAAAAGAGGAATGTATAATTAAAAATTTAAAAAGTAAATGACAATTTTTATAACTGAAATATTATAAATAAAAAGTAATAAAAATAAATTACTTTAAACGCCAGAAAAACTACCAAAAGCACATGTTGATTGATTAATTTTTCTTAACAAACTATGTTATTTTTTAATAAGTACTATTGGTATAATAACCAGTTTTTGGCAAATTGTGTTTTATCCATCACAAACAGTCTTAAATCAGTAATAAGTTTAAAATATTTTTTTTTTAAATAATTGTAGAACTTTTTAAAAAATTAAAGCCTTCTTTTTAGATATTAAAAATTTTCAGATCTCTTCTAATAGGGATTTAAGCTTGGTTAAAACAAATGTACAGAAGGTAAGTGAGATACCACTGTACTTAACAATGTCCCAAGATACACCAGTTCAATATTTAAAATTTCCTATAACAAGTAAACTAACTTAATGATTGAAAAAATAAAAATAAATACATTATGATAATACTCATCTTACTATAATTCATTAAAATTATATTTATATAATAAGGAGTAAAATAAAGTTAATATCCTATAGTAGATTTTGGAAAGTTCATATAAATTAAAAAATAGTTCTTGAACGAGTTCAATATCATAAAGTCAAACTAAGTTTATAATCTAGTTCATTTTTTAAAAGCAAACTTAGTCTTAGTTCAAGTTCAAGTTCATAATTTTTTTTTAATAATTTCAAATTGTTTATGGTTCAAAATGTAGATATTATGTACAATTAAATAGTATTTAATCATATTATATTTAAGTATAATATATTACACTAACTTTTGACGACATGCGGTTAATGCTTATAATGTTCTAACACTATTCACTATTAACTAATTATAAAAATACTGTCAAACAGTATTTAAAAATATCAATTATTTCACATGGCATCACTGATTGTCTAATTTTTTTATACTATTTTATCATTGTATATTTATTTTAACTTTTAAAAATTAAATTTTAATTTAATTTTTAAATAATTTTAAAATTTAATTCATTCTCACAATATAAATATTATGAGAATGAATGTGTTTTAAAGAATAAACTAATAAACTAATAATAAATAACTTTTTAGAAAACCTTAATTGATTTAAGAGTTGTAGAAAACAATGTGATTATGAAACTAATGTAATCACATGTTACTTCATTTATTATAAATGAAATAAAAAAATACATTTTTAATGATTATTATTATTCTGTTTATATTTAAGGTTCTCTTTAAAATAATAGATTTGGGAAGATAGAATGAAAAACACAGCTCAGCATAATGAAATCAAACTCAGTTACTTACTCTTCAAAGCAAAACGTAATCTCAACTAAAGTAAGCTGTCCATAGTTAATTAAATCATATAGTTAAAAATCTCAAATACTCTAATTATTGATAAAAAAACATAAAGCAATCATTATGTAAAAATATGTATTGTATAATTATGTTAAGGCTTGATTTGAATAAGAATATATATTTTTTATAAAGATAATAATGGATAAAATACAAAAAATTACTCTAGTTATATTGTAATTAAACTATTTTGTTGGATAGTTTTGCCACACATAATTTAATAGATACAATCAAGGATTTAATATTTTATTTTTATTTTTTTGAAATGTGTGATAAGCTATTTATGTTTTTAACTAAAGTATTTTATATTAAATTATGTATTCATTACTTTTATTTAGAATATTTACCTCGATCAAATTGTTTTCCATTTGGATCCATATCTTTAACATTAAAAATATCCTCAAATACCATTCCTTGAGCCATGATTGTTAAATTTATAACAGACTTTTTAAATCAAATTGACAATTAATTATTATAAAAACACTAATAGAAATAAACTTTAACAACACGGAGTAATAATAGATGAGTTTACTATAAAACAGAAAAGCCGCTAATAACACAAGACATTCACCAATTATCAATACAAATACTATGATAAAATGATAACAAATACAAATATTTACAACTTCAACAGGTAACCTAGAACGGCCTACAAATACGACGAATGTTAAAAGCCATAAGGAGCAAATCGTCAATTACTTCAGGATTAGTTTGGTCACAGTTTTCGTGGCTGTTGTGTCTTAATGCCAATTGCTACATTGATAACATTAATTATTACAAGTATTTTCATTCATTTTATTAGTTAATGTCAAGAATCAATGTAAACATAGCCAAAAGCTATGGCTTTGCTTCCACCTAGGAAGACTAAAAGTATATCATCTTCAGAAAATATTTCTAAACAAGCGATGACTCCTATTCAAATTCTCTTACAAATGGGGTTTCCTCAAAATAGAGCGTAAGTTGTGCTATTTTTTAAACTGTTTTTACATCTTTAACAATTAAATTGTTTTTGGATCTAGGAGAAAAGCTTTAGCTGCCACTGGCAATCGTGGTGTACAATTAGCAGCAGATTGGCTTTTAGCCCATGTTAACGACACAACTTTAGATTATAATTCATGCAGAGAATACATTGTATATGCTTGTCCTAGTGGTCATTTAATGGAAGAACTTCAATATTTTTGGGATGAATCAGCTAGCAAATGTGGTCGAAATGGGGCTCATAATTTCATACCTCATATTACATTAGTATCTTTTTTTGAAGTAATTAAGATTCATGATTGTACAATTATATAGTTAAATTAATTTTTTTAATTTCTGTCTAAACAAATATTTTTAGGCACCAGATGAATTTTCTGACACTATTGTAAATATTTTAAAAACTCTTACGGAAGAAATTATTCAACAAATGACCATAAACAATTTTAATTTGGAGTCCTATGCCTCTTCAAATTTTATGGGTCTTTTTCTTAATGATCAAAACTCAGATATATTTAAAAAAATTGCTGTGTTGTTTGCTGAACGTGTCTCAGAAGTTGGTAAGAAAATACTTGAAATTTTCTACCCATAAATTAATAAAATATTTTAATGGACATGCTGATATACTTGATTTCTTATAATGTATATAACTTTCAGTTAAAGTACAATTAGACCCACATCTCAAGTCATTACATTTAACTCTAGCTTATCAATTTGATGTTAATCATAAAGGAACATTAAAATCGCTAATTAAGTCTATAATCAATACCTCATCACCAAATTTTTGGGAAATTAAACTATATTCCCGAGAATCTAGAGCAATAAATAAACAGGTATTTATAGTTGTACAAATTAATGTTCCTAAATTTAAGTATTGGACTATAAATTGAAGAAAATCTAGAAGAATATAGATTTACATATACAGATTTGAACAGATTTAGTTGACTCTTATAAACTTTGGTATAATTAAAATTTTAATGTATTTTTTTAAAATTTTTGCATTCTTAGAAGAATTATTAAAAGAATATTTTTTGTTATTTTATTAATAATGTAAAAAATTTTTCTTACAACAAATTTTGATGAGTCAATAACAACCTTAGGATAAGTACTTGTTAAGTTTCAAGCATTTTAATACATAGAGTGGGTGAGATCAGCATTTTTAATATACACCAACTACTTGATGAAATCAAAAGCTCAATATGCTACTGGAAAACAGGACTATTGAGAAGTAAATAGTAAAACTTTAATACAGTGACTTTGCATAGGATATGCGAAAATTAAGTCATTGTCTCCTTATTAAAAGAACCATCAGTTTGAAAATATGCAGTGAGAATTAATGTTAAGCATATATTTATAAAATGATAAACATGATGAAAAATATAAAAACTCAAACTTATCAATACATATGAAAACAATTTTAGATGTGTGGATAGGTTCAAAATCCTGAAAACAACACAAAAATAATAAAATTCTTAAAAACACAATTATAACAAGAAAAAACAATATATTCATTCTATTTAGATTGTAAATATCACTAAGTAAATATAAATTTACACTGAATATAACTAATGTCCATAGCAGCCGAAGTTATAATTTAATAAATAATATATATATGCAATTAGGGTGAATAGAATAATAGAATTATAAGTGTAATTTAGGTGACGTTTTTATAATTATTGAATATAACTTAAATGAAAATTTTACAAAAATTAGAAGGTGGTGGCTTTTTTTCATATGTTAGGGAGTCAAAGATGGTTCTTGACTAGACAAATGATGGACAGTACGGATATTATTGCCAACTTGCATCAGAGACCACACACAATTAATTGAAAAATCACAAGAAAAATTTTGTCGGATCAAATCCCGGATCTTGTATGTCAAACATACATTTCTACTGATAGATACAGCTCATACATAATATATGCATATTAGGGTGGTCTAAAAGTGACAAAAAAAAAATTTTTTTTTTAAGTTATACTCCTACACTTGAAAATTGTTCTACCTGGTTTTATATACAATTCTCAAGAAAAAAAAACACTAAAAATTAATTTTTGAGCCATCCCAAGCTATTTGAAAATTTTTAACTTAAAAAAAAAATAAAATAATAATGAAAACTATTTTATGTATACGTTCTTATATTTTTTTATCAATAAGTCAAGCTATATTATATAAATCATTTTTAACATTTCTAATTTTACTTACTAAAGAATTAAAAAATTATATAAAAGTTGAATTGCTTTTTTTTAAAGTTTGTTTGCTGCAATCAGGGTAAATCTTCCGATGCTCAGAAACTACTTGTAAGAGAAACTGAAGTTGATCCTCATCATGAGTAATTTTGCGATTAAGGTCTTGAATCAATGAAACTCCTCTTTCTGCCACGTCATTGGTAACTCGAAGATTCTTAAAAACTTCCTCTGCTTTTAAGTAGCTTTTAGACTCGGTCCAGTTTACCACGTCATTTTTCAAAAATTCATCGACACCAAATTCTGTGAAAATTTGTATTGTATTTTTGTTAGCTAAATCATGAAGCTGTAAATTTTCTACATCGTGTTGGTCAATTTTCGGTCTTACATTGGGAACTTCTGGAGAGGGGTTATTATTTATGGCGTAAATTATCTTACATTTGGTTTCAACAGGGACATTTTTGTCGAACAGACAAAGACCAACTAACTCATCTGACAAATACCATAAATGACCCATCATTTTTTTTACAGTGGCTTTTGAAATATGTGGATTATCATATTTTATTAAGGTCTTTATCAGTTGCAAGTCATTATTTGGAGCACATGCCGCCAAAGTTGCAGTGAACCAATTTTTTAAATGGACGGTTACAATGAAAACACATATTTCCTCGAGGCCCCTTTTTTCTTTGGTACTTAGATGAAATTGTCCACTAAACATAAATATTTTTAAACAGTAAATTACTTTTGACATCCAACGTGAATGACTAGTAGCACCTGGAGTCATAAATTTTATTCCTCTGGTGGGTTCTTCACCAAGAAATATAACTGATAATTCCAGCATCTCACGATAATCATCTCTTACTTGTTTTATTTTAAGCATTTCTTGGCAAAAATTAACTAGTTCATGTCGTATATTCTCTGTAATCCTTTGAATAATAGCCGAGTTTGCTATAACGTATGCAGAATGATTAATTTTAGACCAAGAAGATCGAAATCGTACAAACATTCGGTTATCAGGGCCTGTTGTTGCTGAAGGTAACACTAAAAGTCTAAAAGCTACTTAAAAGCAGAGGAAGTTTTTAAGAATCTTCGAGTTACCAATGACGTGGCAGAAAGAGGAGTTTCATTGATTCAAGACCTTAATCGCAAAATTACTCATGATGAGGATCAACTTCAGTTTCTCTTACAAGTAGTTTCTGAGCATCGGAAGATTTACCCTGATTGCAGCAAACAAACTTTAAAAAAAAGCAATTCAACTTTTATATAATTTTTTAATTCTTTAGTAAGTAAAATTAGAAATGTTAAAAATGATTTATATAATATAGCTTGACTTATTGATAAAAAAATATAAGAACGTATACATAAAATAGTTTTCATTATTATTTTATTTTTTTTTTAAGTTAAAAATTTTCAAATAGCTTGGGATGGCTCAAAAATTAATTTTTAGTGTTTTTTTTTCTTGAGAATTGTATATAAAACCAGGTAGAACAATTTTCAAGTGTAGGAGTATAACTTAAAAAAAAAATTTTTTTTTTGTCACTTTTAGACCACCCTAATATGCATATATTATGTATGAGCTGTATCTATCAGTAGAAATGTATGTTTGACATACAAGATCCGGGATTTGATCCGACAAAATTTTTCTTGTGATTTTTCAATTAATTGTGTGTGGTCTCTGATGCAAGTTGGCAATAATATCCGTACTGTCCATCATTTGTCTAGTCAAGAACCATCTTTGACTCCCTAACATATGAAAAAAAGCCACCACCTTCTAATTTTTGTAAAATTTTCATTTAAGTTATATTCAATAATTATAAAAACGTCACCTAAATTATACTTATAATTCTATTATTACTCTAGTATTTATTAGTGTCTCAAATTTAAAATAAGATAATATCAAATATAATTACTAATTCATTTAATTGAAGGTTTATAAGGTCATTTATGCTCATATTCCACAAGCCACAGATGAATTAGAACTTCGAATTGGAGACTACATTTATGTTTCAAAAGAGTCAGCTGAAAGTTCTATAGATGGTTGGGCTGAAGGAATATCTTGGTTAACTGGTAATATTTATATATTTGATCTTGTCAAGTATATAAATTACTTTTAATTACTATTAATTCAAAATTTCAGGTTGTTCAGGGTATTTTCCTTTATGTTACACTGAACGAACTGCTGAATCGGATACATGGACTTTACACTGGTATTAAATTTAAAGCCATTAATTAATTTTTATTTATTTAATTTTTTTTTTATAGTTCTTTTCTCTTAAAGAGCAATTCTAATGAGACTAGTAGAAATATTAATCCTAGTAAAACTGACAAAAAATTAGTACAAAATTTAGAATCAATGTTTGTACCTGTTGAAAATAATTCTCAACCAGACTCTCCTAAAGGTAGAAATCCTCGAAAAATGTATATTTGTCGACATGGTGAACGTATTGATTTTACATTCGGAACATGGATTCCATATAGTTTTGACTCTGAAGGAAAATATATTAGAAAAGATTTAAATATGCCTTCTGATGTTCCTCAAAGAAGAGACTATCCAAATTCTTTTCAAACAGATACACCACTTACATGTGTTGGTGAATACCAAGCTAAACTAACAGGTTGGGGAATGAAAGCTGCTAATTTAACTAAAGATATCAAGCACATTTATTGTTCTCCATCATTACGATGTGTTCAAACTTGCCATAATATACTAGTTGGTAAGAAATTATTTTAAATGACTTGTTTTCAAAATAGATTGATTCAATAAAAATATATTGTTGGTAAAAAGTGAAATTTGTTAATCCTTTTAATGTTTGATTTCAATTTTCTAATATAGAAATAAGTGACATTTTCATTCTATTTTATAAAACTGACTATTATTAATTAAATTAAACACATAATAATAAATTTGATACCTCTCTAATAAGTATCTTGTGTTTGGAGTGAGTGAGTTCAAATTAATTTTAATATACTTAAATATAATATTATGAATATAAATTTTAATATATATAAATTAATAATATGCATAAATACTTAAAACATTACTTTTATTTTGATTTATAATATTGAATCGTATATTTTTTAGTATATATGATATGTAAACTATTATTTATTTTTAGGTTTAGATATTGAGAAACAAGTATCAATATGTATTGAACCTGGGTTATTTGAATGGTTAGGCTGGTATAGCCGGTCAGGACTACCAAAATGGATGACTTATGAAGAGCTTATTACTGCAGGATTCAACATTAATTCAAATTATGTACCTATAATATCCCTATCTTTGTTAATAGAAAATATGTCAGAGACAATAGAACAATATTATTTGAGATGTGATACAGTAGTACAAGCATTAATTAAGACAACTGAAAATAAAAGTAAACTATTGTTTATGACTAATTAATTTTCCTATTTTTATTAAGAATAATTTTTAAATATTTTGTAGCTGGTGATCTACTATTAGTTGCCCATGCTTGTTCGTTAGACTCTCTTTCGAGATCATTGCTTCATAAGTTACCACGTTCTAAGCACAACTTTATTAAAACGGTAAAACATATTCCATACTGTGGCTTAGTTGCATTAATGACAGATGGAAATAATGATTGGTCTTTCATAGAGCCTCCTGTACCTCCCTTAACCAATTCCATCAATAAAAGATTTAATTGGAAAATTTTATATTCAGATTTTGATGAATCTTCTAGTTAATTTTTCTTTTTGTAAATAACACAAATAGACTGCTATATATATATATATAATATTTACTGAGTATGTCAGTAAGTTTGTTAGTATTTTGAATATTATTCAATGTTTATTTTTGTATTTCAGAAATTAAAAATTGAGGTTTATAGGCAGTTTTTAATATTAAAATATATATATATATAAATTGAAAATTGTATAATGTTTTAAAAAATTGCATTTTGTATAGTGTAGATAAATAAACAATAAATAGAATAAATGTTCTATTTATAGCTGTGCTAATTAATTTTGATAGTAATATTTTTTTAATTTCATTATTTATTTGTATGTATGTATATAATATTCTGTATTTTTTGAGTTCTAGCAATCAATAATGACAATATTTTTTATAACTTTCAAATTGTTAATTTATTTTTACTAATTTTTTTACCATTCATTATGGTTATTACCTATAATGAATATTATTACTCGTTATTTTTTTCTTTGTAATTTTCCAATACTTAATTTAAAATTGTGTAACTTAATGTTATTAGTTGAGCTATTGGTCTTTCATTAGCTATGTATTTATAATATTGTTAAATGTTAAAAGATATTTGAATTAATAGCCAAGCTATTTTTTTAAGATAACTTTAATTTAATTTTATCATTAAAACTTTTCAACTTTACTTTTTATTTTAAAAACCTTTGTTAGACTTTAAAAATAAACAATTTATCATTTAATGTAATTTAAAAATATTCTTTAATACAACACATTAATTCTAACAACAAATTATAAATCACTTTGACTGTTTCATTTTATATAACAATATTAATCTTAGCTATAATTTATATATGAGACCTTGACATAACAAAATTCTTTTGTGATATTTATCAGATACTCAATATTATAAAATTAATGATTTATAATTAGAGCACAAAAATACCTGAATTATTTATATAGTATGTACAGTAAACAATCTTAAATTTAAAACTAATTATACACATATATGTATTTAAAAAATGTTGGTTTAGAGTATTAAAGGTATTTTAGTAATAATAAAATATTTAATATTAAAAGTTCCTACTAGTATTTCATAATATTTACTTTATTTTTTTAAATCACTGCAATAATATTTCAGTGTTAATTTTTCATCTAAAAGATTTCTTAATTATTTATTTGTTAAATATAATTTACAAAATCCAATTACTTTATAATAGTATTATAAGTTGTTATTATTATTTTACTTGCATATAATGTAATTTATTTTTATACATTCTATAGCTTTATTTTTTTAATAAATGATCTTGTTAATACCTTATTTCTTTTAATATTTATCAAATAAAATATCAGACTCCAAATAATTAGCAGATTATAATACAGGACTAGCAACATTATGGACAGGTGTTTGTTGATTTTAGGAGGATTGTAAAATAGAACTTAGTTGCCACATGTCTAGAATATTGAAAAATATAAAAAAGTCAGGGAAATTTGGTTATCATACCTGAAATTTTTAAATGTTGATTAAACCTACCATTTTTTTTACTTGTCTAAGTTGATTTTCAACATTTTTAAGACTATGCTCTCTCATATAATCACACAACCCTGCTACCAAAAAGTAGTTCAGTACTTAAAAATGCGGCCCGAATACATATGTATAATTTTAGGCCTGGTACAAATGAATAAAAATTAACCAAGATTATTTCAATACGAAGTATTCAGAAAATACTTTAATTGTATTAATTTAATTTAAATTTTTTAAGTTTCTTTCATTTATTTTTAGAGAAAATAATAATTTACTTGACTTTTTTTTTTATAAATTGCATGATACAAATGTTTGAACCGATCCAGCTTGGTCTATTTTAAATTAAAGTTCAACCATGCCCGGTCCAAAATATGAAATTAGAATAACGGCCAAATCCAAATCAGGCGTAAATTTATGAAATTAAAATTATAAGAGGAGGGGGCTTATTTTTCCTTGACCATGAATTTTTTTGTGTAAATATACATATAATTTTTAAAGACCTAAGTCCCTCTGCCATTCTGATTTACACCTATGCTGCCTGCTGCATCATAGGCGTAACTAGAACGGGAATTTTTGTGGTGCTGATGTAATTTTTTTCTCACAGTAAAAATATTTTTATATGACAATACCTACAGTTTTCTACATTTTTAGTGGGCTAAACCCTCCTAGCTGTGTCTACGATTCATATAAATCAAATATGCCTATATCACTTCAGCAAGGTATGGAATTTCAGCCAGGGAATTTAAACATTTTAAATTTATATCAACCATGAATTTGAATAGTCATTTATTATAATAGATCTATAGGGCAATTAAGGCCAGATAAGTTTTTAGCTTCGATGCGAAAATGAGAAGGTATTAATTTTACCATGATGTGTTTATTTTTTTTTTTTCTGTCACTACTTTTTCTCAGCTCTCATTGGACCGATTTATTTCAACAATACGTCAAAAGATCACAAATCGTATCTAGTTGAAGACATTACCCTTAAAAATTGAAAAAAATTCCCTCGTTCTCCGCAAATGGGGGAAATATCCAAGAAAATTACAAATTTAAAAATCGATAAATTTTGTCATTTTTCTCACTTTTTTTTCTTAAAACTTCCATCACTTTTTCAAAAATAAACAAATCAACATAATTTTTTTTTATACTAAAACCTTAGATATTTTCCTTTCATTTGATATCATTTTTTTGAAAATTTAACACTTAACCTGCTCATTGGGGGGAATTTAAAATAGCAACTTTTTAACAAAAACTAAATTTTTCAACCGAACTTTTGAAAGTGTTCCGGAAATACTGCGTCCTTTAAACATATATCAAATTAAAGCTTATGTCGTGTACTATAAAATTAAAAAAAAAAATTTGTCCCGACGACCTATCTTCTATGCGCAAATGGCTATCGTATTCAAAAATATGCTATTTTTTTATTAAAATTCTGGATTTTGTATTTTATTTTATTTTAAAATATCTTATTAGGGGAATACATTGACTTTCATGAATATTATATAATTTAATTGACATAGAATAAAGTTCATAAGACATAAGAAATTAAACTTATTAAAATTTTTTTACTTTTTTAAAGTCGATAAAGTAATTTTTTAATTGGAGTTTAAATAGCTATTTTTTTCACGTGACGTAAGCAACGAACAGTTGCCCATTCGGTAACACTTGTATCTATCACGTATAGGTGCGAGGTTCAAATCCGTCAGAGGCAATAAATATTTTGCATTTTTTTTTGAGTTAGAATAAAATTTTCAAATCATTTGATATTTATCTCATTTAGATTCAATAACTTCAATAAATATAAAGGTTCCTATCACTATAGTCTCCCTTAGTGAGAAGAAATTTTTTATTAATGTTAATATTATTTTGCTATGTAGTTTTTTTTGTGGCTATGATTTATTTTGCCAACCCTCACTCGACCTACTTTTTTCAACAATAGGTCAAATGATTACAATTCGTATTTAGTTTAAGTTATTACTCTTAAAAATCGAAAAAATATTCTTTATTCAAATAAAAAGTAGCATAACCAGATTTTTCATACAAACAATTAAAATCATTAATTTCTAATATTCTTTAAGTATTTATTGTCGAATTAGATTTAATATGATAAAAGTATTCAACTACAAAAGTAAATAATTTTACTTTGTAATTTATTCATTTTTTAACTCAATTTGTGTGTGCTACTATCAGTCTATAATATTCCAAAATTTTTTGTAATATGTTGCTATATAAATCATAAATTTAAAGAAAAATTGATTTTAAGTTTCACCTGAATTTAACGATGGATTTTTACAATTATAATCATATTTTATAATACGCTCAATTGAGTAAATCTTTTTAACAACTTNAATTGTATTATACGCTCAATTGAGTAAATCTTTTTAACAACTTTGGTTTGATTGGTTCATTTAGTTAAAGTAAATCATTAAAATTAATTAAGTTCTGAATATTTCAATTGCAGAATCATTTCAAACACCAAAAGTTACTAGGAAATTATTACTATTACTTCTATTTAAGTTATCTATTACGATAAAAAAGAAAAAAAAATATTGAGTTTTATGATAAATTTACAATAAAAGTAATTATAAAATTTCCTGATTGCATATTAATCTTAAAAATTTCATTTTTNTAGTAATTATAAAATTTCCAGATTGCATATTAATCTTAAAAATTTCATTTTTTTCAATTTAATAATGTCAATTTCAAACTTGCAAGTTGAACTATAAGTTATGGTAACAAATTCATTTTTTAGCTTCGATGCGAAGCTGAGAAGGTATTTTTCATTAAAACTTTCACTTTAAAAGACAATAAAAAGTAGGTTCAAAATGATTACCTTTAACATATCAAGAATCAAAATCAGTATTAATTTAATACAATTTTTTTTGTTCTTAATTATTTTTTTTTATATGTAAATACTTATTTTTTAATAATAAGTAATAATATTAAAACTTAGAAGTAATAGAAAAAGTTTAATTGCACATTTGAAAACATCACGAAAAGTTTATTTAGAAAAGTATATTTTTTTTCTGATGAAAGTTCCTTTTGTTTAGTGTATTTATTCATAAGTAACAAAATTTTTTTATTAAAAAGTATTGCATCAATTCCTTTAATTTGTATACGCATTAAAAGTATATGATTATACAACTCCTTTTTATTTTTATAGTATTTCCGTAAAAATTACAATATTATATTATTGAATACCACTTTCATACTCAATTTAATTACTATAATTATTATGTGTTCATATATTATAATTATAAATCGGGGTAAAATTAAGGGAATAAGTGATATTGTTGTTTTTGAAATGATCTACCAATTTCATTTTTTTCTATTTAATAATATCTATTTCAAACTTGCAAGTTGAGTTAAAAGTTATGGTAATAAATTCATTTTTTTTTTATTAAAACTTTCACTTTAAAGGACAAAAAGAAGTTGGTTCAAAATGATTACTTTTAACATATTAAAAATCGATAATAATTTGAAAATAATTAATTATAAAAATTATATAATATATAATTAAACGAATTACTAATCTGGATATAATTAAGGAAATAGGAGTTGATGTTGGGTTGGGTTGGTTACATTTTTAACTTTATAATGCTATAACTCATTGAAAAGTGTACGAATCAACACAATTTTTTTATGAGAAATAATATTTTTTAATAAACCCTTTTTCATTCGACATACTTTATCTTAATCAGGGTATTAATANATTTTAAAATCAAAGAACTACTAATCAGGATATAATTAAAGAAATAAGAGTTCATGTTGCTTTTAAAATATTTCACCAATTTCTCTAAATTAAACACTATCTACTGATTTGCATCGAAGCGTTTCTGATGATAGTGATTTTAATCACTGTCAGATTAAATCTATACTGAACCCAACTATGCAACGTCCCCACTGTGCTGGGTTTTTTTTGTTTAGAATTGTCTTTTAAACAACTTTTGTACGAAACTTTTTTGTTAGTTAAATATTTTTTGAAAAAATTAAAAAAGCTCATATTTTTGAACTTTTGCGAGGCTGTAAAAAAAAGCTCAATTCTAATTAGTATGNTAAAAAAAAAGCTCAATTCCAATCTTGAGGACTATTAGTATGTCATTATACATATTTTAATTCAACTTTTAAAAAAACAAAATTTGGTTGGAAATTTTTTCCGCAATTTTTCCTTTGTTGACTGGCCTAGATGTCAATTTTAAACTTGTAATTGAGCTAAAAGTTATGGGAATATATATATTTAATTTTTTTACTATAAACTTTCATAAATCTTAATCAAAAATTTTTCATCAACTTTAAAGAACCAATAAAATAGATTATAAATGAAAATTTGGACTGATTATTTTTAACATATTAAAAATCAAATCAGTAATAATTTGAAAACAATTTTTTTTTTCTTTTAATTATTATTTTTATGTAATTAGTAATAATATAAAAATTAGAAGTGATAGAAAAAGTCTAATTGCAGATTTGAAAACAACGCGAAAAGTTGATTTAGAAAAGTATATTTTTGCTTCTGATAAATGTTCCTTGTAGTCCAGTGCATTTTTTTATAGTAACAAACAGTAAATGTTTATAATAAAAAAAAATAATTTATTTTACCATAACTTTTAGCTCAATTGGCAAGTTTGAAATTGACATTAAATAGAAAATTTTATGAGAATTAAAAAAATTGTATCGTTAAAATTAATATGCAGTTAGAATGTTTTATAATTACTATTTATTGTAAATTTATCAGAAAAGCTCAATATTTTTTTGCATTTTTATCGTAATAGATAACTTAAATAGAAGTAATAGTAATAATTTCCTAGTAACTTTTGGTGTTTGAAAAGATTCATAATATCCAGAACTTAATTTTAATGATTTACTTTAACTAAAAAAAAAAATTATCATTTTGAATCTCTCTTGTGGGCAGGTAAAGGGTTAGATTTATAAAAAAAAACCAAATGATAAGTAAAGACATGCATCTAAATAAAAAAATTCTATACTGATTTGGTCATTTTTGATAAAGTTATAACAGTTAACAAAGTTATAAGTTTTATACACTGGACTACATGGAACTTTCATCAGAAACAAAACTATACTATTCTAAATTAACTTTTCGCGATGTTTTCAAATGTGCAATTAGACTTTTTCTATCACTTCTAAGTTTTAATATTATTAAAAAATATTATTTACATATCGTCGGGACAAATTTTTTTTTTTAATTTTATAGTACACGACATAAGCTTTAATTTGATATATGTTTAAAGGACGCAGTATTTCCGGAACACTTTCAAAAGTTCGGTTGAAAAATTTAGTTTTTGTTAAAAAGTTGCTATTTTAAATTCCCCCCAATGAGCAGGTTAAGTGTTAAATTTTCAAAAAAATGATATCAAATGAAAGGAAAATATCTAAGGTTTTAGTATAAAAAAAAATTATGTTGATTTGATTATTTTTGAAAAAGCGATGGAAGTTTTAAGAAAAAAAAGTGAGAAAAATGACAAAATTTATCGATTTTTAAATTTGTAATTTTCTTGGATATTTCCCCCATTTGCGGAGAACGAGGGAATTTTTTTCAATTTTTAAGGGTAATGTCTTTAACTAGATACGATTTGTGATCTTTTGACGTATTGTTAAAATAAATCGGTCCAATGAGAGCTGAGAAAAAGTAGTGACAGAAAAAAAAAAAATAAACACATCATGGTAAAATTAATACCTTCTCATTTTCACATCGAAGCTAAAATTTTGTTATATTTTTTCATTTAAACAAATATTTTTGAGTTACATTACATTTAATATGAGTACTAAAATTTATTTTCCGTTTTTTTCATTTTACCGTTACTTTTTATCATGTTATNTTCCATTTTTTTCATTTTACGGTTACTTTTTATCATGTTATACTTACATTAGACACAATGTTATAAATGCATATGTGTGTATGTGTGAGTTTATTTATTTATTGTATCATTAAAGTGTAGTGTATATTAATATACAACCGATAGAGTAGGTAATTGATTTGACGCTATATTGTTTAAACCCAACTAAACGCTAAATTGTACATGCCCAAACAACAATAATATTATGTCAATTGCCACCGGAATATCTGGTAATATTTTTCTTTTTCTTTGCCTTAATCCCAACTACTTGGGGTCGGCCACCCTTATCCTAAGATTCCACTTGACACGATCTCCCACATCTTCTACGCTCACATCAGCTGTCCTCAAATCGCATTCAATA
>NW_026099572.1:44559954-44571361 GCF_025091365.1 Daktulosphaira vitifoliae | reverse complement strand
TTTTTTTTTTTTTATTAAAACTTTCACTTTAAAGGACAAAAAAAAAGTAGGTTCAAAATGATTACTTTTATCATATTAAAAATCAAAATCAATAATAATTTAAAAACAATTAATTTTAAAAATTGTATAATATATAATTATAAGAATTAATAATCTGGGTTTAATTAAGGAAATAGAAGTTGATGTAGCTTTTGTAATTATCCATCAATTTCTTAGAATTAAACATTATCTATAGATTTGCATCCAAGCGTTTCTTATGATAATGATTTTAATCACTGTCAGATTAAATCTATACTGGACCCAACTATGCAACGTCCCCACTATGCTGCGACCTCACTGTGCTGGGTTTTTATAGATTATACTCTATATATGAAAACTCAGTTGAGTATTTAGGGAGTAGTAAGCTACATCTCCTCATTGCCCATTTTAAATCATTATTTTAGATAAAAAACTAAGATTTTGAAAAGGCTAGAATAATCTAGTAAAGTAAAATTTTTAGACTGTTAACATTTGTTGACAATATAAAATAATTTCAATGTTAGGCTACTGAAATTTTTGATAAGCTGAGCACTCTCCCTTACATATAGGGATTATCATAGAATATAATAGGCAATTCAAAGGAATCAATTGATGAGTGGGTGAGTTAAAGAGACTAACCCTTTCAAGGATTCACGAGTTCAAATTTACTCTCTGATAAATTTTTAAAATCACCACTAAAAAAAAAAAATACTACACGTTCCATTAATTTTGAATAAATAAAAATCTTGTTACAGTTCAGCTTAAATTTTATATAATAAATAAGTTTTAATTTTATTATTCCTTTACATATACCAGTATCGAAATTAGAATTTTTTTATCGGGGGTTCATATAGATTTTAAATTGTAGAGTAGTAGGAGATTATTCTTCCAAACCATAAATATTATGATTTCGTGTCCATGTTTTGTGTTTCAATAACACTTACGAATTTTTTTTATTATTCATTACTATCCTAAAAAGGTATTTGGATAAATTTTCAAGGACAATACAATTATGTTTTCATGGGTAGTAAAAATATACACTTGAACCATAGAATAGATAAGATGTTATCCTGTGAATCGGCCCTAGTTTAAATAATAATATGAAATACTATACTTACGAAGACATGATTGTAATACAAACAAATAGTAATATGAAAGTCTATAATATTATTTGATAGCATATTTTTGCAACGTTGTTTTGTCATGGAAGAATAAAAGTTTTTCGTTGATTTTTATGAAATTTTATTATCTATACGACAACATTGTAGATAATGCGAAAACTTGAAGGCTAAATTAACTGGAGGATAGATCTTATTATTACAATCGCATGAAATACATAATATATATATATATTTTTTTTAAAACATATGTTTTTTAAGGACTGACTATTATGATATTTCAAATATACTGTCACTTTAAATAATTCATATATCAATATTGTTTTAATTTTGTTTAGATCCGTGAGTATTTCAAATAACTTGTCAATATTAATTAATGAACTATTTTTGTATTAAATTTTTTAGCATGTAAGTATTGAGTAGTTCAAACATTACTTAATTTATGACTAACTTTTCAAAAAAATCGTCTCTTTCACGTCACTATTTTCTTTGTTTACCAACTTCTAAATGAACAAAGAAAACCCAGAAACCAATGGAATAGTACAGCAGGCTTCACCTGAATCATCTATTTATCATTCAATAATCCCAGATATTGATTTTGAGCAACCATCCAACGACAATCTGGATACCAAAGATAGAGAAAATCAACCTTTACTAGGTCGTATAGACCATTGTCCAGGATATAATAACTTTCCTGGTAAATAACTATTGTTAAATGCTTTTATTTATAATATATTTATATCTAAGTGATTTTATTTATCTACAGTGAGGTAAGTAAATATTCAGACATAGTCTAAGAAAAATAATTTGCCTCTCAAATTTCCATCGTCTTACGACCATACTTGGTGTTGACCATACTTAAAGGTCCTTAAGATGATGGAAATTTGAGAGCCAAATTATTTTTAGCTTCGATGCGAAGCTGAGAAGGTATTGGTTTTACTATGATGTGTTTTTTTTTTTTTAAGAGTGTCCAAACATTTAATTAACTCACTGTACAATTTTCTATAAACTTAAAGTAAAAAATTTATTTTAATTTTAGTTTTTTAGTATGTTATAATTGAGAAGAAAAGTTAATTATCCTTGATTAATATTTATCCTAAATTATATTATATATAATCCATAATTTTCTAAATACTTTTTTAACTCTTGATTATATTAGTTCAAATTTAATTCAGGACCAATAATTTTTACTAACATTAGATAAAACATATATTTTCTTAATAATTTACAATTAAAACTATTTGTTTAGAAGGTATTTTTACTTTCACACATTTCAGGAATTTTGTTAAATGTGTGATATTTCTTTGTGATAATAATTGTTTTTAAGGAGTTTTCCCAAGAAACAATATTAACATTAATGAAATAAATAATTTTATTTCAAAGTAATCTCATATAAATACAGATTAAGATAAAAACTTAAACTTAAAAAAAAGCCAGAAAACTGGCTTGAAATTTTTAACCTGTATCTATTACTTCGAAAAAAGCCATGTAACCCAATTCTTGAGTAGGTATTATGAAATATATTTTGGCATAATTCTTGTATATGTAACATTCAAACTATCTTAAAATTTCTTTAAAAAGAATTGTACACTACAAAATCAATCAATCTTTTTAATGATGATTCAACAAATTTTTATAGCTTATTAAACTTGCTGATTAAAATAAATTGACCAAAGGTTAAACTATAACTTGAAAAAAAAATTTTCTAGTAGAAAATAACAAGTTACTAGGATTACAAAACTTTATCGCTTAGTATTTGTTTTAGTGTACATAGGAAATTAGATTTTTTTACTCATTTTACAACACACCTGATTCATGACAAAAAATAAATACTTTAAGCCACACCTCCAAACTTTAATTATTACTGTTGATATGTCAAACATTTTTAGAGTAGGGGAAATAACTAAAGGAATAGAATACCCACTTCAAAACTGATATTAGTCATTGAAAGCTGCCATTTAGCTTTGTATAATAAGTTCTTTAAATATTCGTGTTTAAATTAAAATCATGTATTAGTGCTGTATGTTTCTTTTTTAGAAATTATAGTATGCAATATGTATGACAACACATCAACTATTACTAATTATGAAAGTATTGTAATAAATGGTAAATTAGAATCTTATTAATTTTTGTATGACCTCAAATATTAATATATTTTTTCTCAATTATATGAATTATTAATTTCAATTTGAAATCAAATAAATATTTAAATATAGTTTAATTCTTATATTAATTAACTTCTGTGATAACTGTTTTTACTAGATGATCCAGCTTTTTCAGCAGTTATAAAACAAGCAGAAGTAGCTATTGATAATGGTGTCTTCCCAGATAGAATCTATCAAGGATCCAGTGGGAGTTACTTTGTTAAAGATCCAAATGGTGTAAGTATTATTTTTCTGACAGTAGAATTTAAGATTTAAAAATAAAGAAAATCTATTGGTTTTAGAAAATTATTGGGGTTTTCAAACCTAAAGATGAAGAACCATATGGGCTTTTAAACCCTAAATGGACAAAATGGTTACACAAAAATTGCTGTCCTTGTTGCTTTGGACGCTCATGCTTAATACCAAATCAGGGATATTTATCTGAAGCGGGAGCAAGTTTGGTATCAACTAAATTGGGATTGAATATTGTACCCAAAACAAAGGTAGCTAAGTTAGTAAGCGAAACATTTAATTATGGCCGAATAGATAGAGAGAAAACTAGGATGAAACATGCTATAAATGATCATTTCCCTAAATTAGGACGTCGTTTTAACAGGCTTGGCCTTAGGCCAAAGGTTTGTTAGTGTGTAATTCATATACTAACAGTATATTTTAATGAAATTTTCAATTTTAGATTGGATCATTTCAATTGTTTATGGAAGGTTACAAGGATGCAGAATATTGGTTACGACGATTAGAACTGGCTCCACTACCTTTAAACCTTCAGTCACATTTTCAAATTCAATTTGAAAAATTAGTTGTTTTAGATTATATTATTCGTAACACCGATAGAGGTAATGATAATTGGCTCATAAGATATGATCAGCCCAGTGTTAACTCTAGCCCTAATGGAAGTCTTACTAATTCTACTTTAAGTGAATGTTCAACAGTAAGTTAAAATAAAATAAAGGAATTATAATTAAAAAATGTATATTTATCTTTTATTTTAACTGTAATTAGGAATGGAATGTTACCCAAGAACCAGATATTAAAATAGCAGCTATTGATAATGGTCTAGCATTCCCCTTTAAACACCCAGATTCTTGGCGTGCTTATCCATATCATTGGGCTTGGCTACCACAAGCTAAAGTACCATTTAGTAAAGAAATAAAAGAACTTATTCTTCCTTATTTATCAGATATGAATTTTGTTCAAGATTTATGTGATGATCTCTATACTCTCTTTAAAGTAAAAATTACAAAAACAAATTTTATTTAAAAAATATTGTTATAAATAGTTGAAATTTTTCAATTTCATTTCAGATGGATAAAGGTTTTGATCGACATTTGTTTGAAAAACAAATGAGTGTTATGCGAGGGCAAATTTTAAATCTTACTCAAGCACTAAAAGATGGCAAAAGTCCAGTACAACTTGTTCAAATGCCAGCTGTTATTGTTGAAAGGTAAGAAAACTTTAAGATAACTGTTTAATGGTATAGCTTATCTTATTCAGGTCATATTGGCATAGGCATAGTCTGAAAAAATTGTCTATGTGGACTATAGTTTCATATTCTAATTAATAAATTCGGATAAAAGACCTGACATGAAATTTTTCTACCATATTGCTTTATCTCCTCCCCCACTAAAAATACATTCAATACATTTAAAAGGCAACAAATATTTCTATGAAGACTAAAGCTTTCACAGCCCCCATGGAAAATACACTAATGCATATTAGGGGTATTATTGGGAAAGGCTGAAAAAATAAATCAACTCTAGGCATGAATTAAATAATATTTATAATTTTGATATTTAAATAAGAAATATAAAATTCTGAATTTGGGAAGAGCTCGATTTTCCTCAATAGCCTCTTCTCCTACAACTATGCCATAATAAATTTTTTTTTATTTAGTTCTTCTTCGGTTTTTCGAAGGCTATTGAGGCCCATTATTACAACACAAATTAGATTCCACTTGTCTCTATCTTGTGCTACTGTATCCATATCTTGTATTCCAATTTATTCTGAAATCTTTTTTTACTTTGTCTATCCATTTTTTTAATGGTCTGCCTAGTGGTATTTTCCCAAAGGTTTTCCATTTTAATACCACTTTCATTAGGCTCCATTAGCTCATTGACTTCCATATGTGGCTAGCCCATACAATTCTTCTATATTGTAATACTGCTACTATGTCCACTTCTTTAGCTGTTGTAATTCTATGTTACTTCTACTTTCATATTGTTGTGTGATATTATTTCTTTTTGACCCATATATTCTTCTTAATATTCGTCTTTCAAAGATTGCTATTTTGTCTTCATCTCCTTTGGTCGCTGGCCATTTTTCACAAGTATATAAAAGAACTGGTCTGATAATTACTTTGTATAGTGTAATTTTCGATTTAATTGATACTTGTTTTGATTTAAAAATGCTCGTTAACCCAAAATAACATTTATTCTCTGCAGTAGTTCTTATATTAATTTCTTTGTGATTATTATTTTTGCTATTTATTGTAACACCCAGATATTTAAAACTATATACCCTTTCTAACTTAAAATTCTCAACTTCTATATGTTCTCAATTATTTTCTCGTCTTGATATTACCATATATTATTTAGTCTTTGATTCATTGATTTGTAATCTAATGTCTTTGCTATTTTTTATTAGCTCCTTGTGCCCATTATTACTTGTTTATTTGATCCTAATATGATAATATCATCTGCATACTTATTTGTATATGCTATACATACGCTATACGCTAAAGTTCCGCATTGTCTTATATTATCTTCTAAGTTTAGCCCATCATACTTGCTCTTCGTTTTCTTTACTATCGTTTTCAGCGCTATATTAAAGAGTACTGGGGATAATGCATTTCCCTGTCAGGGTCCTGTCTTAACTCGTTTTATATGCATAGTTTGATCATTTTCATTGTTTTAGCCAGTATTCCAAAGATTATGAGTGCTTTCCATAGCACTTCTCTATTGACTGAGTCATATGCTTGTTTATAGTCAACAAACAATAAATGTAGGTCCTTGTCAAATTCATAATGTTTCTCAACTAGTTGTTTAACCGTGAAAATATGGTCTATGGTTGATTTTTCTCTCATAAAACCACACTGGTAGTTTCCAATAATATCTTTTGTATAAGGCGTATTTCTGTTTAATATGATACCTGAAAATACTTCATACATTGTGTTCAACAGTGATATTCCTTGGTAGTTTTAAATAGCTTAAAACATCTCCCTTTTAATAGATTGGACAGATTATTGCTAATTGCCATCTATTTGGTATTTCTTCTGTATTCCATATTTCTCTGATTAATTTACCTATTTCATTTATCAATTCCTCTCTACCGTACATAAAAAGTTCCACAGCTAACCCATCTTCGCCCAAAATCGGTGATTTGTTGTTTTTCAATCCATTTATCACTGTACTAATTTCTTTGTTTGTTGAGTATCTTCAGGTTCCGCAGTATAGTACTCTATTTGTGGATAGAATTATCTTGTATGTGGGTTGAGCAATTCCCAAATTGTTTTGCAATTCCTTCTCCATTTGTTACAAGAGTTCCGTTTTCGTCTCTCATTATTTCTATTCTCAGGATATATCCCATTTTTTGTTCTTTTGTTTGTTTGAAGAAGAACCACCTTGGGTTTGTACTATTTTTTTTTTCGATCTGTTCTATTCTTTCCTTTTCCCATAACCATTTTTCTCTTCTTATTGTGCCTTTAGCTTCTCTAAGTTTCTGTGCAATTTTTTTATTGTTTTCTGTGTTTGGGTTTGTAAGCTTTAATGATTTTGCTTTATCCTTATCTTCGATAGCTCTCTGACATTTATCGTTAAACCATTTATGTTTTTTTACTCTTTTCTTTTGTCCTATGTGTTCCACAACGGTTGTTTTTATTATATTCTCTACTTTTTTCAAACGGGTTTCAATGTTTTCTGCTTTTAATCAGTTCCTCAGTTTATTCTTTAGATTGTTCTTATGTTGATGTAATTTTTTTATTTAGTAAATATTGTAAATTTAAAATATTTATACTTTTGACTTATTGAATTAATACCTTATTACTTAATTCAAATAACTAAGAATAATTTTTATTTATTGTGCATTCATTATTTACATTACTAATAAAACTTTAAGTCTAAAAAAAAAAATACATTTCCAAAAAAAAATAATTATTGTATTTAAAAGTAAATTTCTTCTTAATTAGACATAATTATGTCATAAAAATTACTTATTACCTAACTTTGATTTAATTTACATAATTTTCAAAATAATCTTACTTGGATGATAATTTTAAATAGATTGCAGCACTGAAATACACATTATAATTAATAATTAATTGGTTTTGACTCGTCAATAATTAAGTATTAATTGTATAAATTGGTGTGCTAAGTTTTTGTAATGATAATTGTGTGTAATATTTTATATTTAATTATGAGACAACTGTTTTTGTGTATTCAATCCTATATTATCGTATTCAATATAGCCTAGTTCCAGAAAATATCAACATCAAAGAAAGTATAATCTCTTTAAACAACTTTATTACTGTGCAAATTATACTCTAAGTTATAAACTTCAAAACTAAAACTTAAATTTTATTGCACTTCAGAATTTATAAACAACCATCATGTCAATTTTTTAAAAAAGTTAAAAAAAAATTATTCTGCAATGACAGCAAAAAAAAAACCTATACATTTCTTCATAATTTAAAATAATTTTTACAAGAATCCAATTTTTTTTTGTAATAATATGTGATTGAAAACTTTGTAAAATTCAAAACTGCACTCTTATAAATTATATTTTAAAAAACATTATATAAAATTTAAAAAACTTTATTTATAATAAAAATAAATTTCATAATATATTAAACAATAATTAATGAATATTTTTTATTTTAGATCCAAAGGCCATGTTGGAACAACATCCAAGTTTCGTTCATTTAGTGATACTTTTACTCAAAGATTTCAAAATAAAAGTCCGTTTTTTTCTTGGTGTTAACTTATTTTAGAAAAATATTTGGCTCAAATTTTAATATTATAATCATTATTTATATAAATAATTATTTTTTTTTCATTGTTCCCAGTCATAATATTTGTCTTATGTTACTTTCTGTTATTATTTTTAAATGATCTGGTCATTTCTATACTGTATAAAAAATATGTCCAATTATTTATGTTTAGTTAATTTTTTTCTTAAAATGTTTAATTTAATTATATATTATTTCAATTGATTTTAATAATTTATGATTAATCACATTAATATTTAATATCAAAAAATTATGATTTATATCTCTAGTCTTAAGAAAATATTCTTTTTGTTAAATATTTACTCTTTAAACATTTCATGTTGTTAATATATTGTGTTATAAATAGAAGGCTGTGGATGTAAAATATATAATGTTGTTTTGTAACAATAAAAAACAATATTTATAAACGGAAAATCAGGGATACAATCACATAAATTAATTTTGTTTTTTTTTTTTTTACAAAACTGTACTAGAAAAGAACTAATAGAAAGTATTAACATTTCATAATGAAAAAAATTTTATTTTTCAAATTTAAGACATACATTATTGAATCTATACAACTCTAGAAATTTTTTTTTTTGATTTCCATTATACTATTACATTTTTTGTATAATTTTAAAATTATACTTATCTAAACTATATACTCTCATTTAAAATTTACTATTGTATAATTTTTTAATTATATTTAATGAACTATCTATTTTTTTCATTCCATTGTAAGTTAATACCAATAAAATTAAAATATATGTTATATTATTTGGTATACTTTTTTTTCTACAAAATTTATTGTTAAATTGATATATTATTATGTTTAAGTGTAGCCTTGTTTACAAAGTATCAATTAACATATAAAACTTGATTGTATATTACTTTCTTGAGGTAATATACAGGTAATATATTATTTAATAATTAACATCATTTTTCTTAAATAATGAAGCAATATTTTCGAGATATTCAACCAAATAACCATTTGCATTACAATAATACTCTAATACACAAGNAATTGTATATTACTTTCTTGAGGTAATATACAGTTAATATATTATTTAATAATTAACATCATTTTTCTTCAATTTATATTAAAAAAATATATAAATAAATAAATATTGAAAATATCACTTAATTTAAAAACTATTGAAATATCATAAAATTAATATATAAAAATTAAATAGTACTTTATGAATCTATACTATTTTTATAAAAATAAATTTCAAAAAACATAATCCTGTCTAAGGTCCACGTGGTTTCACTGGATAACATTTCTTCATTATGTGATTTAAGATTTTCGGACATACTTTGATACCAGTTCAGCAAACTTGATGTTCGAGTAAGTATCTGCAAATGATCGTCGAATTGGAGTATTTTTTAAATTTAATTTTAAATATTAAAATTCGTTGATAAGTACAGATATAAATGTATGAATTGAAGTTTATAATTTTTAATATTCTGATATTGTATGTTCCATTATAGAAAAAATATTACACAAACTTCGATTTAATTATATACTAATAGCAGTTTTTATGAAACTTATTCAGTGGTGCAGACAGCGGCGTATTTATGCAAAGGCAATACAGGCAACTGTCTACAGCGGCATATTTTAAGGGGCGGCAAATATTGAACCCCAACAAATTTATAAAAAGCGAGTTTTTTTTTTTATAGTTGTTATGACAAATTGACTTCCTAATGATTATCAAAATCGTTTTCATTTATTGTGTATTTAAGATATGTATATTAGTCGCTACAAGCAATTCATCTTATGATTTAATAATAAACATAGATTTTATTGTAAATATTTTTAAATACTTTTTTTCTTTTTTGTAGGAAGAATTAGTAGTGTTACGGCAAAAATATATAAAATTGAGCCCCCTCCGTCATAACATAATGAAGGGCGGCATATGTTTAAATGCCTATAGACGGAAAATATGTGAATAAGCTCCTGGGTACAGTGGATGGCACTACGGCAAATAGTTTTCGATTTTTTTTTCAAAAGTTGGTATAATATTTTAGTCATCGTCATAGACAGGATAAACTGTTATAATAATAAATTTTTGCAAAACAAGATATTTTATAATTTCATTATTTTCACTAATAAATGTACCTTTATAACACTGTATTATAAAATATGCCATGTATTGTAAATAATCAGAGATATGAACATAATGAAAATTTAGGGCAGTCCGGTTATTATAATAGGCGATACAAAGAAAAAATTTCTGGTGAGAAAAAAAAAAGTTATCAAAAAAACCTGTTGAGAGGGCCGAAATACATGAGCATCCAGATGCATTAGCGTCTCCGTCTCTAGGGTCGTTTTTATTTGGTCATTAATTGAAAATAAAACATTTTACGAGTGCCGTGCCTAAAGTTGGCTCTGAAAATAGGGTAAGCCATTAGGTAGACAGCCAGGGCCTGTCTTACCTAATCACTGAGCACACCTCTCTAAATAATGTAATTTTTTATAAAAAAAACTAATGAAACATAATTTTAATGGATTTTTAAATACCTCGTTTTTTATCATAAAAGACTTGACTTTACCCATAAAACCATTGGAGTGTAGTATATTTCCTTTTCCACTCTTTTTAGATATAAAATTGCTGTCATTGTAATGACTAAATAATTGTACGCTCATATTGACAGTTGAATACTCCAACAAGGATTGATCAACAATACCTAGTACATCTGATTCAACTGAACTAAAAAACTCGGTCATTCATTATATTCATGTCTGTTATAAAAAAGTTAAATTTTTGTAATTAAAAAGTTATAGCAACATAATGTTAAAAAAGCACAGAGGGGTCGCGGCACAGTGGTGACGTGGCATAGTTGGATCAAGTATAATGATATCTGACAGTGATTAAAATCACTATCAAAAATAAACGCTTCGATGCAAATCTTTAGATAGTATTTAATTTTAAAAAAATTGGTGTTTTATTCCAAAAGCTACTTGATCTGCTGGTTCCTTATTAATATCTCGATTAAGATAAAGTATGTCGAATGAAAAAAGGTTTATTAAAAAATATTATTTCTCATAAAAAAATTGTGTGGATCCATAAACTTTTCAATAAGTTATAGCATTATAAAGTTAAATATAATATAAATAATAAAATCGA
>NW_026099572.1:44553096-44558950 GCF_025091365.1 Daktulosphaira vitifoliae | reverse complement strand
GAAAAAAAAAAAAAAAAAAAAAAAAAAAAAAAAAAAAAAAAACACATCATAGTAAAACCAATACCTTCTCAGCTTCGCATCGAAGCTAAAAAAGATAAAAGTATCAAGAGTAAAATTTAATGACGATTTTATTATTATTATTATTATTTTGTACAAACATTATGTTTTATCAAGCAAGAACCACTGTTTCAACAAATGAATTAACTCAGCAAAGAAAAATAATATAGCTTATAATTTATAATAAATTAATCGATTCATTTATAGTTAATACAATAAATTCTTTAAATGTCTATTTAAAAAAAATATATTTTACTTTTCAAAAAACAAATAATAAATAATGCAAATGCAGACTTTTTAAATTACATTTCCAAAGTATACGTTTAAAAGTGAAAATAATGTAGAAGTAAAATGACTAATGCGACAGAAGCAAGTTCCTATAATTTTGATCTGATTAAAGACTTTAATTTCGTATTTATTCACTTANTATTAAAATACATAAAAAATTGTTTAAAACAAGTGTTATAAATGCAGATGAATTAAATAGGGCAAATATTAATTTAATACGTATTGTGCAAAATAATTATTTCGCCAAAGAAATTAGTTGTTTGATAAACGGTAAAGAGGTGTCAAAGAAAAGTAAATTGTTACGATTAAGACCGTTTTTAGACGATAAACATTTAATTAGAGTTGGTGGTAGACTGAAAAATGCATTGTCTATTGATGAATGTCAACGTCATCCTATAGTGTTACCTGGTGATAAGTGTAAATACACGCGTTTATTATTTCTACGCGAACATGAACGTTTAATGCACGGCGGCCTGCAGGCAATGTTATCTACTATTAGATTAAATTATTGGCCATTAAACGCACGTAGGACAGCAAAAGGCGTATTGTATTATTGTATTAAATGTTTCCGATATAGACCGGTTGTAGTACAACCCATTATGGGCGATCTACCTAGTAGTCGTTTTGAGCAGGGAAGAGCCTTTTTAATAAGTGGTTGTGATTTTGCCGGTCCGCTGATGATAAAGGAGAGTCTTAGAAAAAGGGCATGTATATTAAAATGTTACGCTTGTATATTTATTTGTTTTTCAACAAAAGCAGTTCATATTGAATTAGTATCTGACTTAAGTACAAAGTCTTTTTTAAATGCATTAGATAGATTTTTTAATAGACGCGGGATTGCAAAAATCTTATACAGCGATAATGCTACAAATTTCGTAGGAGCTAATAAATATTTAAAAGAAGTTTACGATTTATTTCAATCTGAAGAGCACAAAAATCAGCTGATTAAGCATGTTGCGCAAAAAGGCGTGGAATGGCGATTTATTCCTGCGCGCTCGCCTCATTTTGGGGGTTTATGGGAGTCCGCTGTGAAGTCAATGAAAACTTTAATTTTTAAGGTGTTAGGGGAGGCATTTTTAACATACGAGGAATTAAATACTATTTTAATAAGGGCAGAAGCTTGCTTAAATTCTCGACCATTGACTACTCTTTCCCCAGATCCATCTGATCCTTTATTCCTTACACCTGCACATTTTTTAATTGGAGAGTCGCTTATGTCTGTGCCAGAAGCGGACGAAACCGGTGTTCAAACCAATCGATTAGATCGATGGCGTCGTGTGCGACATTTTTCCCAAATGTTGTGGAAGAGATGGAGACACGAATATTTAGCTCAATTACAGGAAAGGGTGAAGTGGTCCACTACCAAGGGTCCTAATATTAACGTTGGTACTATAGTTTTGTTACGCGATGAAAATGTAGCGTCATTGAATTGGAATTTGGGTCGCGTACTAGTNATTGAATTGGAAGTTGGGTCGCGTACTAGCGGTACAGCATGGTAAAGATGGTGTTATACGTTCTGCGACAATTAAGACTACAAACGGTGAAACTAATAGAGCTGTACGACAATTATGTCCGTTACCTTTTGAGGGCAATCAAACAATGAGTTAAATTGCTTCAATGATTCATACTGTTAAAATTAAACATTTTTTGATTATTTATTTGTTAATTTATTTATATTTATTTTGTATAGATAAATTATGAGAGTCCAATTGTGTGTTTTTTCGATGGTTATTGTCGAATATTAATTGTTAAATCTATTTGATAAGTTTTATTCCTTTGGTTTATTTATAGTATTTTATAGTATTTTGTAATATTTTGTTTTTTTTGTTTATTTGATTTGTTTAATAATCTTTAATTTAAAACAGTGTTTTAAGGCGCCCGCTATGTTAAGTCCTATGTAACTATCGTTATCAACATGTACGTGGACGGTCGTTGACCACCACTTTTACTTAAGTCAGTCGGCGGCGTGCATTCTTATCGTATAGTTGTAATTTAAACGAATAAAAATTGATATATTAACGTTCATAGTGTTACTTAAAATTTAAATATAATAAAACCCAAAAAATCTGTTCAACCAGAAACAAGACATACAGTCCACAACAACTAACACAAAACATATAATCCTAGCTACCAAATCTTTTGATTTGATTTTAAGTTTTTGTCCATGTAAATTAGTTTCTTGTTACCAACAGAATTTTAAAAACCAAAAGTGTTATTCGGGAGAGATAGATAGGCTTTGTACGGCCAATGGATAAGGAAATAAAATGTATAGTCTGTTTATTCAAATAGTTTATAGCATTAATAGTAAAGTTATTGATGTTGAATTAAGGCAGATATTATGTTATAGGTATATTGATAAATATTTGGCCATAATTAGTGGTGTATTAAACGATAATACAATAAAATTTTGGGGGAAGCTGTTCAAATATTTAAATTCAAATAGGAATTTATAACACACACAAATTTTTTAATAACCTTTTTTCTTGATCATAATTCTTCTAAAATAAAACTAAAAAAATCCACAATGGTTTAACAAAATGGAGGCGAAAACACACAATAATTATTGAAGTCAATTCTTTCTNAATGGTTGAACAAAATGGAGGCGAAAACACACAATAATTATTGAAGTCAATTCTTTCTTTAAAAAAGTCAACTACAGCAATTTTGTGCTCGGTTGTTTCTACGTGATCTTCATATTTTTTTAAATCCACTAAAATCCCACATTCAATACAGAATGTTTTTGTTTGATTGATTATGTTCATGTCTGTTATAAAAAAGTTAAATTTTTGTGATTAAAAAAAAGATAAAATTATCAAGAGTAAAAGACGAATTTTTTATTATTGTTTATTTTTTTGTACAAACATTATGTTTTATCAAGCAAGAACCACTGTTTGAACAAATGAATTAACTCAGCAAAGAAAAATAATATAGCTTATAATTTATAATAAATTAATCGATTCATTAATAGTTAATGCAAAAAATTCTTTAAATGGCTATTTAAAAAAAATATATTTTACTTTTCAAAACACAAACAATAAAAATTTACTTTTGGTGTAGTCCAAAACTGTAGAAATTCTTAAAAAAAGAAAAATAATGGGTATAGTGTATAGTGTTTAATAAACGACAAACTATTATTATTCTAACTCCAGACTTTTTAAATTACATTTACAAAGTATACGTTTAAAAGTGAAAATAATGTATTATATATATATATAGTAGTAAAATGACTAATGCGACAGAAGCAAGTTCCTATAATTTTGATCTAATTAAAGACTTTATTTTCATATTTATTCACTTAAGTATTATCACAAGTAAAACAAGTATTAATATTACTTAAACATATTTGTTGTTGATTATATTTTTATCGAGTACTATAGTGAGCAGACACACATTAATACCCAATATGAACAAATCGTTAATTTAAAATAATAATATAATGCTAGTTTACACCGCCATTAAACACATACCACCATCCGAAATATTATCAAAAGGTAACGTGATGTTGATATCCGAAAATTCACTACTAATATTTGCATTAAAAGAATTAATTTCATATACTGTATCTTTAGTATCCAAACATTTATCAATCGGAATGTCAATTATTGTATGTGAAATAAATTTTGACTCCTGTAGTTCATCACTGATCACTTCAATAGCTGCAAAAAAATTTAATTTGCTAATATATCCTTACAAGTGTTATTAAACAATCTATCATGGACTGATGTTGAAAGATAAATGACGACCATATTAAAATAAATCAAAAAAGATTTTTAGATATTTTATAGAGATTGAGCCCATAAGGGAGGTGGATTAACAATATCCTTATAGTTCATGGTGTAAAATAAACATGTTGTTTACATTTGAACGCGGTGTTTAGGACAACCCAATATAACCTCTATTATAGTGCTAGGAAGATCATCGAGTTTAGAAAAGATTTTAAATCATACTGAAATACTAACCAAGATTTTAACCAATTAATGTTCAATAATCATTATTTATACAGTTATCATCAAAATATTCATTTTTTATTTTTACAGTGGTTTTCTCAACACTATAAACTTGTATCATTTCAAAAGTGTTTTCATTGTAATTTGAGACAGGTGGAAATTTGGCCAAGTTTGAATCATCGCTCTCATTATTATTCATAACTCCTTAAAACAGGGAAACATTTTATTTATTAGAAAAGATTTACATGACAAAAAAAAAAACAAATCAAATCTATAAAAATTATTTAGTTACTGGCCTTCGAGTAGCTAGGGCTCCGCCACAAACAAGAGTAAGACCATTTGGGTCATCCTTTTAAGTAGGCCACTGATTCCGGTAGAAATACTCAGCTACGTCGAGCACGATAAATGTTTTGCAGGAAAAATATTACATCAGTATCAGTGTAACAAAAATATTTTGAAAATTGAATTATTAAAATGAAGAAAATTAAATAAGAGAATAAAGTAAAATGTATTGGGTATAAAGTTGACGTTCGTTAATGTGGTGTTCCCCTTGGGCGTATTCAAAAATTATTTTAAGAGGTTATTTAATTTTATTACTTTGTTAAACATTAAAAATTTAATAGCAATTAAATTTTTTTTTTTTTTTTAAATCGAAGTGATGATAAAAAAAAATGTTATTATATCATTATTTCTAAAAAGTTGCATAAAAAAAATTTATAGCGCAGGTTCAAGGGAGGCAATCGCTTATATCCCCCTTAAATACGCTCCTGGTACACACAATAATTATTAGTATAAGTAGTTCTATAAAGTCTGAGCTGGGACCCCCCCTAACCCACATGTTGTGGGTTTACCCTGTCCTAGGTGGACGGGCGGTGTAAACGGCTGTTGGTATATGGTGAAAGGCATAGTCCCCTCATCCACCCACATGATGTGGGTTTACCCTGTCCTAGGTGGACGGGCGGTGTAAACAACCGGGAGGGGGATATGGTGAAAGGCATAGTCCCCTCACCCACTCACATGATGTGGGTTTACACTGTCCTAGGTGGTCGGGCGGTCCTGGATCCAGCAGGAGGGGAGCGGACTGAGCCTCGCCCTGGACAAGACCGAAGCGGTCCTGTTCACGGGCAGGTACAAGTTCGCTCCTCCACGGCTCACCGTGCTGGGGGTGGACGTCCCGCTCAGGGATTCCATGACATATCTGGGCCTGGTCTTCGACAAACGTCTGATGTTCGGGCCGCACATCACTCGTGCGGCCCAACGGGCCCAGAAGGTCATGGACAGCCTGGCGGGGCTCATGCCCAATCTGGGAGGACCGAGGGAGATGCGGCGCAGACTTCTCGTCAGCGTCGTACACTCGGTCCTCCTGTACGGGTCCCCGGTCTGGGCGGATACCCTCGAGTATTCGCCCAGGAACCGCGAAGCCCTGCTCCGGGTGCAGAGGCGGGCGGCGATCCGGACCGTGTCGGCTTACCGAACGGTCTCCGGAGTGGCGGCGGGAATACTGTCGTCACTGCCGCCCGCCGACCTGCTAGCCGCGGAACGGGCCGCCGGACATGAGCTCC
>NW_026099572.1:44551986-44552460 GCF_025091365.1 Daktulosphaira vitifoliae | reverse complement strand
CCCACCCACATGATGTAGGTTTACCCTGTCCTAGGTGGACGGGCGGTGTAAACGGCCGGGGGGATATGGTGAAAGGTCGATGTTTCTCGTTCCTAGATAGCATTTCGTTATACCATGGTACATGTTACCGTGGTATATGCATAGTATACCGAGATAGATGGAATATCATATAGTATATCTTGATATATTACAGAAAATTAGAGGTATTTTAAAAATTACATAATTTTAGAATTATATGAAAATATTTGAATGCAAAAAAGTGAAAGGTGTAATCAGCGGCGACGGCGGCTATTAATCCCACGAAACCCAACTATAGCTATGTGATGTGTAGGCCTTTGGTCATAGAGAGCCCTCTTACTTGAATAATTAAAACAGTTAATCAGCAGTTTACCCCTACATAGAAGGGGAGGTGATGATGAAACTCATCATAAGGTGATCATTATTATGATATTAAAGTAAATAAATAAATATGTA
>NW_026099572.1:44525572-44551794 GCF_025091365.1 Daktulosphaira vitifoliae | reverse complement strand
TATTTTTTTTGTTAATGTGTAAACGTTATTGGATATAACATATGTATACATATTGAGTATACACATACTCTATTACATATATTTGTATAAAAATATTTAGAAATCGTGACTTTAAATTTAATTATTATGATATTAAAGTGAAATCACTTAAGTGGTGAACGAAAAGGCTAGTTTACAGAGATATGTGATCTGTAATTTGCCGACCCTCGATGAAAATATGTGATTTTTCCGCATAAATGAGTATTTTCACATAAAAGACTGATTATTACTTGAGTAAAATTAATAGTGTTGTATCACTTAAACGTTTTAAAAAATGTTTTCTTGTGAAAAGTGTGAAAAAGTGTACGTTGTCAAAAAAAAAAAAACTGTTTTTAACTGCTGCATAGGAAAATACATGAAGGTATACGATTTAAGTGTTATTTATGCTCATCTACTACTTTTTCGGACAAATGCGGACTTGTACAGTTATCATGTATTGTATACCCTGGTATATTCATAGTATACCGAGGTGGATGGAACATCATATAGTATATCTTGATATATTATAGAAAATTGGAGCTATTTTAAAAATTACATAATTTTAGAATTATTTGAAAATATTTGAATGCAGAAAGTGAAAGGTACAATCAAGCGGCGATAGCGGCTATTAATCAAACGAAACCCAACTATAGCTATGTGATGTGTAGACCTTTGGTCATAGAGAGCCCTGTTACTTGAATAATTAAAACAGTTAATCAGCAGTTTACCCCTACATAGAAGAGGAGGTGATGATGAAACTCATCATAAGGTGATCATTATTATGATATTAAAGTATCCCACATTTTTCAAAAAATCTAAGCGAATTGTAGTATTTATACGTGTTGATGTCTACCATAAAAAAATCAGACCATGATAATTTTTTATACAAAGTTAACAAAATGTTTTTTTTTTTTTGGTCGTGTTTTTTACACACAAATAATTTTGGTTCGTGTTAAGGTCCTTCTAAAATTAATTTGCTCAGTTTAATCATTCCCCTGTTTACGACTTACGCCGTTGTTCGGTGTACGGTCATTCGTTTAGAATAGAAGTTATTTGATCCAAAATGGATAATGGAAAAGAAACGTATAATGCGTATGAAAATCGTCTCAAAGAAAATTCAGGTAAGAAATAAAAACTGTATGATATGACAATCGAAACTAATTTTACGTGAAATTACTTTTCCATTTTTCTCGTTTAGGATATGATGTTTGTGGATTTTACTGTTCGACGTCTTATGATCAGCAGACTAGAATAAAACTCCTTAAACACAAAGAGTTTGCCGATTATAACACTCGTTTAAAGACTTTTGAAAACGTCCAAAAAAATTGGAATAAAAAATATCAANACACAACAATAATAGCATTATTTGACTAATTAAATGTATTGTCGAATAAAATAATAAACACTACAAAATTTATCTTTAGTTACGATGCGAAACTGAAAAGGTATTTAAATTTTTTTCTAAGTGCGATAAAATCATTGAAAGATTATAAATTATTTACATGGATAAACGTAAAATCAAATAAATCTTTGATTTATTTTAGCATGATCTCAATGAAGTTGAAAGTGTTGTAAAATTTAAAATCATCGTTCATGAAAAAAAAAAGTAATATACGATTACAGTAAGCCGTACAGGAAAATAACAAGAATTAACAAATAAGAAAATATTATTCCATGCAGTATACAATTATTGTTTTTTTCATAACTGCACACGACTGATAACAATTTCCTAATGTCGCCAAAACCTGTTTTCGAAACAGCCGTCGACGGTCACATGTGCGTTACGAAGTTAGTTAGGTGCGCCACAGATCACTTGGCGTCTCGAACGTGTGAAAAAATGTCGTAAAACGGTGAAAAATAAACGGATTCAATAAATTTTTTATTTCTACAGTGGTTTTCTCAACACTATAAACTTGTATCATATCAAAAGAGTTTTCTTCGCAATTTGAGACAGGTTGAAATTTGCCCAAGTTTGAATCATCGCTCTCATTATTATTTATAATTCCTTAAAACAGGGAAACATTTAATTTATTAGAAAAGATTTACATGACAAAAAAAAAAACAAATCTATAAAAATTATTTAGTTACTGGCCTTCGGCTAGCTAGGGTTCCGCCCCAAACAAGAGTAAGCCTCTTTAGGCCATCCTCTTAAGTAGGCCACTGATTCCGGTAAGAATACTCAGCTACGTCGGGCACGATAAGTGTTTTGAAGGAAAATATTACATCAGTATCAGTGTAACAAAAATATATTAGAAATTGAATTACTAAAATGAGGAAAATTAAAAAAGTAGTTAAAATTTTAAAATTAGATATTATAAAATTATTTTTTCTGTATTTTAAAACTGCTATAAGTTTTTTCTAGAAACACTGTTCCTAATGAAATTTTAATAGAGTATACAAGAGAGCTATGTTTTAATATACTTTCATGATCCAATCAAATATCTAGTGAAAAACCTAAATACAGGAAAGAGACCATTTACGCATACACAAAAAAAATTTTAACTCAATTTTTAAATATGTTCCGCGTATCGATAACTACACTAAATTAAAGTTATTTTTAACGTCAGATATTATTTAAAAAAGTTACGACGATTTATCTACTTTGCGAAAATGTTGAAACGCTAATTTTCAAAAAGATTTAAACGTCAATGATTTTTAATTTTATCATGACGTTATGATATATTATTTTTACTTAAATAAATATTTACTATACAAAATATTTTTGATGTTTCATATCTACTAAAGTTTTGGTGACGGCTCACATTTTAATTATTCAAGTAATTATTATAAAAAAAAAAAGTCAAATTATTCAAAATACCTACTGAAAATTTTATGATTTATAATGTTAAATAACTCATAAAACTTAATTTCTATCGGTGTTCAAAACGGCAGCAGCAAACAGCTTATTTTAGCTTCGATGCAAAGCTGAGAAGGTATTAATTTTACCATGATGTGTTTATTTTTTTTATTTTTTTTGTGTCTGTCAATACTTTTTCTCAGCTCTCACTGGACCGATTTCTTTCAACAATACGTCAAAAGATCACAAATCGTATCTAGTTGAAGACATTACCCTTAAAAATTGAAAAATTTTCCCTCGTTCCCCGCAAATGGGGAAAATTTCAAAAAAATTACAAATTTAAAAATCGGTAAATTTTGTCATTTTTTTCTTAAAACTTCCATAACTTTTTCAAAAGTAAACAAATCAACATAATATTTTTTTATATTAAAACCTTAGATATTTTCCTTTTATTTGATATCATTTTTTTGAAAATCTTACACTTAACCTGCTCATTGNATAATTTTTTTGAAAATTTAACACTTAACCTGCTCATGGGGGGGGATTTAAAATTGCAACTTTTTTACAAAAACTAACTTTTTCAACTTAATTTTTGAAAATGTTCCGGAAATACTGCGTCCTTTAAACATATATCAAATTAAAGCTTATTTTATGTACTATAAAATTTAAAAAAAAAATTTGTCCCGACGACCTATCTTCTATGCGCAAATGGCTATCGTATTCAAAAATATGCTATTTTTTTATTAAAATTCTGGATTTTGTATTTTATTTTATTTTAAAATATCTTATTAGGGGAATACATTGACTTTCATGAATATTATATAATTTAATTGACATAGAATAAAGTTCATAAGACATAAGAAATTAAACTTATTAAAATTTTTTTACTTTTTTAAAGTCGATAAAGTAATTTTTTAATTGGAGTTTAAATAGCTATTTTTTTCACGTGACGTAAGCAACGAACAGTTGCCCATTCGGTAACACTTTTATCTATCACGTATAGGTGCGAGGTTCAAATCCGTCAGAGGCAATAAATATTTTGCATTTTTTTTTTAGTTAGAATAAAATTTTCAAATCATTTGATATTTATCTCATTTAGATTCAATAACTTCAATAAATATAAAGGTTCCTATCACTATAGTCTCCCCTAGTGAGAAGAAATTTTTTATTAATGTTAATATTATTTTACTATGTAGTTTTTTTTGTGGCTATGATTTATTTTTCCAACCCTCCTCGACCTACTTTTTTCAACAATAGGTCAAATGATTACAATTCGTATTTAGTTTAAGTTATTACTCTTAAATTCGAAAAAATTTCCCTTATTCAAATAAAAAGTAGCTAAACCAGCTTTTTCCATACAAACAATTAAAATCATTAATTTCTAATATTCTTAAAGTATTTATTGTCGAATTAGATTTGATATGATAAAAGTATTCAACCACAAAAGTAAATAATTTTACTTTGTAATTTATTAATTTTTTAAATATATTTGTGTGTGCTTCTACCAGTCTGCAATATTCAAATTTATTTTGTAACATGTTGTATAAATCATAAATCTAAAAAAAAAAAATTATTTTTAATTTTACCTGAATTTAACAATAGATTTTTACAATTATAATCAAATTTTATAATATGCTCAATTGAGTAGATCTTTTTTTTATTGGTTTTCTTAGATATATAATTATTAAAATTAATTAAATTCTGAATGTTTCCATTGTAGAATCTCTTTAAACACCAAAAGTTAATTAGAAATGATTACTATGATTTTTATTTGAGTGATCTATTACGATAAAAATGTAAAAAAAATCGAACTTTTCTGATAAATGTATTATAAATAGTAATTATAAAATTTCCTGATTGCATTAATCGTAATCATTAATCTGATATTAATCTTAACAATTTCATTTCTTTCTATTTAATAATGTAAATTTCAAACTTGCAAAGTTGAGCTAAAAGTTATGGTAATAAATTCATTTTTGTTCTATTAAAACTTTCACTTTAAAGGACAAAAAAATGTAGGTTCAAAATGATTACTTTTAACATATTAAAAATCAAAATCAATAATAATTTGAAAACAATTAATTTTAAAAATTATATAATATATAATTAAAAGAAATCTAATCTGGGTAAAATTAAGGAAATAGAAGTTGATGTTGCTTTTGTCCATTCATTTTTTAGAATTAATCACTATCTACAGATTTCCATCGAAGCGTTTATAGCGTCTTAGCGTTTCATTGGACATACTTTTTTTTTAAATCAGACCATTACCCTATATACGGGGAGGTTCAAATCTGAAAAATTCATATAGAAAGTAGAACTTTTTCAACTTAACTTTGAAAGTGTTCCGGAAGGTCTGAATATATCTAATATATATCTTAAATTAAAGATCAATACAATTTTTGTATGAGAAATAATATTTATATCTCTCTTTCATTCGACATACTTTATCTTAATCAGGATATAAATAAGGAAATAGGAGATCATGTAGCTTTCGGAATAATCTACCAATTTTTTAAAATTAAACACTATCTAAAGATTTGCATTGTAGCCTTTTTTTTTATAGTGATTTTAATCACTGTCAGATTAAATCTATACTGGACCAAACTATGCAACATCCCTACTATGCCACGACCCACTGTGCTGGGTTTTTTTTAAATAACTTTGAATTATAAAGAGCTTCGTAGACTAAACTCTGATTATCACGTGATAGCCGTAAATTCACTCGAATTTTTACTTCGAACTATTGAGTACAATAAAATAGAATGTTAGCTTCGATTAGAAGCTAAGAATATATTAATTTTAATATAATGAATTCTGGGGACAATTTTTTTTATAATTACTTAGTATTTCTCTTTGTTTTGTTATTATAATTAGATAATTTTTATTTTATAAGCTAGTTAAATTTTTATATAGGAGTTTAAAAAAATTAATTTTGTATCCTAGTAAGGTATAAGAAATATATTAAAAAAAACTTAATAATTAATAAATAAAGAAATATATAAAATTAACACGTTCATGGACAAAATCATATATTACTGTTATAGCAGTAATATTAAAATTTGACTATTCTAAAAATATTCTAACGTAAAATAACAAAACAAATTTTCTCAATATAATTATTATTTTAAGAAAAATTTAGTAGCTATTATTAAAAGAATCACGTAACATAACAACTTAATAAATATTTATAATTTCTCTGTAAAATTTACAATATTATAATATCAGTCCAAATAAAAATCGGTCAAAAGAATTTTTATAATATTAATTTTATTATACATTTATGTAATTTAGTTATGTAAGTTAAATGACATCAAAATATTTTATTTATGAAATATAAATATGAGATTCTCCAACTACTCTAAATTCTAAATATTATCTGAACACCCCCCTACCCTTACAAAATGTCTTAAAACGCCATTATATTAATTAATATCATTAAATATTTGATTTTATTAGAATACTTAAATAACTTAATTAGTTAATGTTGAGCAAATTAAAGGTATACATATTTATAGTTTCATTTACTGTATTGTTAATTTTCTCACTTATGAAATTAAAATTACTTTTTTCATCTTGCTTTTTAAATTCAGAATTTAAACTCTCTTTGTTGGGTAAATATATATTAATTGAACACAATTTTGATGCCGTTGTACTGATATTATGTAATAATTTGTTTAACAGTGCAATGGACTCGTTAGGACTATCATAATTTGTGTGAATTGTATTGTGCACATTTTTAAGTTGATGAACTAATGTTAAGTTGATGTAATATCCTGTGTCCATACCGTGAAGTTTTGCCAGGACATTTAGCATTTTATGTATTAGGAATTTAAAACGACTAATTGATTTTTCAATTAATTGTATTACATTGAGCTTTTCTATTATATCAATCGTCGTCAACGGTCCTTCATTTGGCAACATAAACTTATTAATAAAATCATAGATTAAGAACCGTAATAAAATTAAGATCACTTTTATTTTTTCTATGTACTTACATTTGACCATATTGATAACTAACTCTAATATATATTGGTAGTTAGCTTTAATGGCTGAATAATAAATACATTGTGTAGAGTTGCCTGCCATTTCGTTTTTATCATTGACCGTATTTTCAATACGAAAAAGATATTCAAATAAATTGACTACTGTATAATTATGTTCTTTAGAATTATATATTAATCTAACAGTGATGTTAGAAAATGTTTTCCACGAATCAGTAAACGATAATATATCATTGAGTTTAACGATAAGTTCATGTGTATTTATTGACTTCTTTGATTCTCCCGAACAATTATTTTCCCGAAAATATAATAATATTGAAAGTAATCTAAGTAAAATTTTTGAATAATCCATTTATGAATACACTATTTTATTAGAGTATAGTATTTCCTAATGCGTTTTAAATTTAAACATATATGAAAACTAAAAAAAATTCGTTAATAAAGATTTTATATTAGTTGGTCGTTATAAAAACTTTATATTTGGCGATAAATATATACGAGTAAATAAGTTTTAATAATGAATTATTGTCTTTTTTTTATTTCCAACAATCTAAAAATGAATAATTTATAGTTAACTTATATTGACTTTTTATTCATTTTAGCGCTGTAATATTGTTTGCTGTAATATTCATTTCTGCGCATATGTTTTTTATGACCTTAAATTTATAAAATATGAATTTTTTTAATTGTCTATTCAATTCATTATTAATATGTTTTTGTTGTTATATATGAATTGATTGTTTTAGTTTATTAACTATTTTTTTTTTTATATATAATGTAATATCATAATAATATGTGATATTTGTAATTATTCTACAATATAAATACAATTATTATAATTAGAATATTAGTAATTATTGTGTATACAAGGAGCGTATTTAAGGGGGATATAGGCGATTACCCCCTTGAACCAGCGCTATAAATATTTTTTAGGCAACTTCTAAGAAATAAAGACCTAATAAGCTTTGTTTTTATCATTACTTTGATTTTTAACAAAAAAAAAATTCAATAGCATGTTTAACAAAGTAAAAAAAATTAAATAACCTCATAAAATAATTTTTGAATACGCCCAAGGGGAACACCACATTAACGAACATCAACCTTATACCCAATATATTCTACTAATTTTTAATTTTAAATAATTTAATTTAAAACTCATTAAAATCATCAGCATTTTTACGTTTTACTTTTTTGTATTCGTTTAATTTAAATTATACGAACTACAGAATTTTACACCTTCATCATCGAATATATTTTGCACATTCGCTTGGAATTCATCAACACATCCCGACTTAAACGCAGGAGACAAATTTTCAATGCAAAGGTAAGCTGTAGATGTTGAAAGGCGCAATAAGAATAATCCCAATTTGTACATCTAATTTTGTTACTAATAAAAGTTGAAAATTATTGTTGGATTGTAATATTTAATAACGTTAGATCATATTATTGTTTTTATAGTTAAATAATTAATATTACTAAAAAAATAACGTATATAATAGTAATATAATATAATATATAACATTTGATAATTTCTCTATTTGACTACTTCTCTATCGACTTATCATAACTAATCAATTGAAATAATTACAGTTTTTTTGCTTTTTGACATTCACTGTCTCTTTTACTCATTTTCATTTTATTTTTTGAGCAGCTAGAGACCGGATTAACTTTGTGTTGTCCAGTAGATACATTTTTCGGCGATTATTTTAATGAAATCATTTCATAATCATCTCTTCCTGAGTGTTTAATACCACAGTATATACTGTTCATGTAAATCGCGGTTTAAACGTAAGTTCACAAGATTGAACATCTAATTTTGAATAAAGTACGTAAAATAAAAAAATTATATACGAAAATTGCACATGACAACCAAATACTCTCTTATTCAAGCCAAACTGAATTCAAAAGTAAATTTTTTATCTGTTGAGGTGTTGTTTAGTTGTTAAAGTAACATATATATATATATATATATATAAACTTTTTACTAAATTTATAGCCAACAACTTATATTTGATAGACTATTATCCAGGCATTTTATTATTATTATAGTATTATCTTTAGCTATTTAGATTTAAATTCGTTTAAGTAAATAATAGAGTTTCACGAATTTTACAAATTTTAGATTTGGCCTGAGATTTAGTCCTTTATATATACTAATTTAACTAAAAAATATTTAAAAATTGTATTTTTACATAGCTCATTTATTTGTTGTTTTGCATTAATTTTATTATTAATTTAATTTCCTACATTTTTGTATCAATTAACGTTAATCATACATTATAGTTACTACACTCCATTGAGGATTTAATCTTACCTTATGATTTTTTTTGTGCCATGTAGATAACTAAATATCAGATTTGTAAAATATCTCTATAAATTAAACACTATCTACAGATTTGCATTGAAACGTTGTTTATGATAATAATTTTAAACACTGACAGATATCATCTATAATTGTCCCACTTATCCCGCGTCCACACTGTGACGCGAAACCGTGCTGCATTTTTTATCATAAAAGTAACGTAATTTTATTACTTGTTATATTAAGTAATTTGAATTTAAATTATATTACCAAAAAAAAAAAATGTAATTTACTCAACACTCATAGTTAGGTACCGGATTTCAATGCATATTGGATTTCTTTTTTTAGAATTATCTTAGATTATGCCTCCAAGAACAAATTTGACTTATGTAATGGAGAATTTTACCCTAACTGTTCTCGTGCTCATGATCATTCCACCAATTGGCCGAATATCTTGGCATGTATACTACTAATGTTATGTAGCGACATCTAGCGGTAGAGTAAGCGTTATTACTATATACTAGGAATTGTAGTGTTAACAGTACTATGTTAGTGATAATATTATTGAATACTTCATACACGTGTATCTAATACATAAAATAAGAGTCGTTCAATGACAGGTAACCCATCTAGGATACCTTCACCAATATTTATAATAATTAAATTCATTTTTTCGAATTTGGTTTCAAAGTTTTGTTTAATGCACAGAACTATATTGATGTGAAAACTTTCAATAAAATCAATGAATTAAGAATAAGAGTAAAAAAAATTGTACATAATTAAATATATAATTGTTCATAATAGCCATTGTCGTCATTAATATAAAAGTATTTGCAAATATTGCTGTTTAAAAACCATTAGTTATGAAATATTATTTCGACAGTGAGTAAACCGAAAAAAAATTCTAATTATTAGTTTTTTGCCCTAACATACCTAGTTACTGTGCATTGTTGTAATTGGATATATTGTATTATTGCCGAAAAATATAATTATTATTATTTTTGTATAAACTAAATTATTTAAAGCCACCTTAACAAAAATGTAATATATCAAAATATATGAGAATTAGTATCAATAAATTGGGGGGTTTGTAGGAAAGTGTTCAAAAATAATGTCTGTAAAACTTATGAGCTCTCATTTCATTTTTTAACTGCTTGTCTTTTTTATTGACTTTTAATTTTAATAAAACTAAATAATATTTTATTATTTTTTAAAACGTTTATAAAAAATCAATAACTCTTGTATTATTCATACCATGCAAAATAACACTGATTCAGGAACACATTTCGTTCTTGCATTTATTACTTAATTTTGGTTAGAATGTGTAACGATGTAATTGGCTAATTTACTGAGAAAAGACAAATCAAACTTGGTCATTAAATGCTCACAACTTAAAAGTATAATTTACTTTGCATTAAAAAAATGTAATTTCAAACATATAGATACATATAGATAGACCATTTAATCTCATCGAGTAATGTTTGTGAAGGATTAGAATCAGATTAGAATAGAAGATGAAATAATGAGTCAATACTTACTTCATATCTCCGTGACACCAAAAATATAATAAAAGAAAAATAGTTAAACCTTTAGTACATGCAGTGGCGTATTAAGAGGGGAGGGAGAGCACAGGGGCACGTGCCTCCCCCATTGACTGAGTCATGTAAATATTTAACCAATCAATGTAATTATATATAATATCATTAGAAAAAGTTATATTTTGATTATCGATAATAACTTGGGTTTATGAAATGTTATTCGATATAGTTGTCTTGCGGAACAAAATTTGACATCCGTAAAGTTGTCCCGTTAATGTTATCACCTATTTTTGAAGTGTTTATTACTTAGAGATACACACTGTATAAAATGAAATATTTTTATTAATAAAAATGGATTCAAAACAAATAACATATGTTTTTTCAAAAAAATCTAAAATATGTGTTAACACAAGTTATGAGCAAAAAAAAGGTCGTTTTATGGTACCTTATTCATGAACATTGTTTGTGCCCTCCCCGTTAAAAATGTCTAAATACACCACTGAGTACATGGATTGGATCACACAGTGTCTAATATCACAAGGACATTTCGATTTTTGCTATTTTTATCATAAGACTAATGGCAGTGACCTTATAAATAACACATTGAGTGGCCCTTAATTTTGAACTTTTAAAATTCATCCTTCACCCTCCTAAAATTGTACCATAAAAAATAAGTTTTATAAAATTTGGTTAAAATTGATCAACCTTAACACGTGCTGCAAGAAGATTGCTTCAACTTACGATGTTTTTCCATCTCGGAATAAGTACAATATTTAAATTCTTCGATTTTTTCAAATTTTCATCATTTTTTTTATTTAGAAATAAATTACAATTAGTGCCCAACATACAGCCTCGTATACCTCCCCTCTTTGCATATGCAAAAATCGTTTATCTTCCTCAATAGAAATCAATTTCAACGCATTTGAATAGAATATATCGAACAAATAGTCTTTAGTCAATCTTTTAGATAATTTTTGCTGTTGTCTCAAAGTATCATACAATTATTCAATTTTTATTATACAATGTTGTTCATCTTGGCATGTAATTCTAGCTTTTTGTCCCAAAATAAACATGCTTGTTTAATAGCCTATTTAAAACTATCGCGTAATTTTAACTGCACATGTCGTAAATCATAAAAAGTACAATTAGTACCTCTTTGTTCGATAGTAACTTATTTCCAACTATTTGGTTTTTAATATGACTAGATAAACTTTTTCTTATTTCGTATATTTCTTGATTGAGAAGCCTACTTATAAATACTTATGATTATAAATAAACTTTGTAGGTAAATTGATTTAAAACTCGAAAAACAAATCAATTTGATAAAATACTATAAGTAATATAAATTAAAATACTAATGAGTTTATGTATACAAGAGTATATGATTATATAAAATTGGCATGATTATTATTGGTAAATTACGGGTCATTATTTACAACAACACGAATGATAACTTTATGTCACTATATCAATAAAACCAAATAGCTGACATTTAATTATAGAAATCAGTGTATAATACTATCGTGCATGCCATGGTATATAATGAGATTATTATTATTTTTATTACAACTAGTAAAATTATTAGAATTATTTATCAAGTTCGACGTATCAAAAAAAATGTTGGAGGTACAATATTTTTTACTTAATTTTTAAATTTTATATGAAACATTTAGTCGTGTAATGAACGGTTAATTAAATATAAGCATATTATTAAAAAGCTATTGTTTTAGGTAAAAATTCGATTTTTTTTTTACAGTCAAATTCTATACTTTGTTAAAATTTGTCCATACGTTTTTTAGAGATAATTAGTAGATTTTTAATTTGTATTATATTTACTTTTACTGTAAGAGTCGTAATTTTTAAGTAATTTACATTAATCTAAAATACCAACCCTTGAGTTCAATTTTTGAACCCTCTTGCGGCACGTGTTAGTTTTGATCGATCCAAATTTTGTAAAACTTAAATTTTTTTATGGTGACCAGAGCTTTTTCGCTCATTTACTTCTTTTTATTTCTTATGTCATGGCTTTAGTTTTGTTTTTGCAGTCTTAGTGTGTCTTTTATACTTAGATCATCTTCTTTCACTTAGTATAAAACTTATATCTGTTAATGTAACTAAGACTTTGCTTAAGGTGGATTCCCACGACTGGTGTACTTGCCAAATATTTGTCACTTGTATATACTTGTAAAGCCGTTGGAACACTATACTTGTACAATAGGGTGGTCTTTATTTTGCAAATTTGAAAAGTTGATGTCAAGTGATCGGAATTTTTTTCTATACAGCATGCAGAAAATATTAGAGAATTTTAAGTGTCCTAGGTCAACCCCATCACGTGCCTCAAAGGGGTTGAAAATTGACAAAAAGATGTTGGAATTTAGTTTTTTGTATATATCTTTTTCATTATTATAAATAGAAAAAATTCCACAGAATTAATTATGCAGTAAACAATAATGCAAAGAAAAAAGGTCTTTGCGATTTTTTGTAATATTAATTGTTTAACGTTTAACTAATAAAAACTGTTTTATTTTATTTTTTGTAAAAACATAGTATTTTTTGGTCTTTATCGTTTATTTCTATAAATATTGCAAATACGAAAATATTTCATCTACAAAAATATTTTTAAAAACTTATGCATAAAAAAATGGCAATAACATAATTTTTTGTAGTACTACAATATAAGTAAAAATTTAAAAAATAATGAATGTTTCAATTTATTTTGTTAAAATCTGTAATAAAACTTAAATTTATTGCGGTGAACACATTTTTTACAAAACTGACTTTAGAGAATTCTCGATATTTGTTTCTGTACTCTCGAACGACCTTTATAATAAATAAATTATTAATTGATGAACAATAATTTATTATAATGATAATTGAATTCTAAATAATTACGTGTAAATTGTATTGTTTTTGATTTTCAATTTTTAGTAAATTTTGTATTAAATTACATCATTAGCTTTACTCCTCGTTCTTCTGCATCGTAAACTATCGCTAAGCCTTAACAAATATTTTTCCATTGATATAATATTCATTTGCGCTCCAACATTCTGGTTTTTCATTTAAAAATGTAGTACTGATTTGAAAGCTTTTGTAAAAATTGTTTTGAATTCGGCGTTAGTAAACTAAAAGATTAGTCCTTGTTTAAAAAATCTGTAACGTCGTTGTTTTTTAAAATTAATTTTTTTAGGCTTCTCCTTAAAATTCTACATCTTTTTTGTCATTTATGTAGTCCATGATTTGATTGGCCACTCTTCTCTTTATATTTAAATGAATAAGATCGTCAAAAATAGATAATACTGAAGTTTCTATTTATATTAATTAAAAAGATATATACAAACAACTAAATTCCTACATCTTTTTGTCAATTTTCAACCCCTTTGAGGCATGTGAAGGAGTTGACCTAGTATGCTCAAAATTCACTAATATTTTTTGTATGCTGTATAGAACAAAATTCCGATCACTTGACATCAAATTTGTTTGAAAAAAAATCACTAAGTTTAAATAAGGACCACCCTATTGTACAATTATAGGTCACTTGTCAGTTTCCCGCGGATTGTCTGTAAATGTGACACAAGCCAAAGAAATTAATGCCTTGACAAGTTTACACTTGTAGTTCACTAGTGCACACTTGTGTACTTGTCAAGTACTAAGCCAATATTAGATTTTAGGGTGGCTATCGGTAACATATTTTTTTCTTCCCCGTCCACCTATATTTGTACAGTATAGCAGTGGTTCATGTTGGCCTAATTAGTTAATTAAATTTAATAGATAGTTAAATTATTCTATATTATAATTGTAAATACAGTTTAGTACTGAAAAATATTTTATAGTAATAGCATTTTCTATTTCATAAAGTTATATTAGAACTATAAGTGTAAAAATAGTTTTATTTCAAGCTTCGATGGCTATAATTAAATGAAAATGAATTAATCGGTCAATTTTTTGTTTTTGCAACCCGGCACTTAGAAATTAAGTAAAATGATAATTCTTTACATTTATATCAGTAAGTATCACTTTTAAGTAATCATAATAAGAATGCAAGCGAAAAATGAATATAGGTAGTAAATAAATAAAAGGCTTTACTGGAAATGCCAAATTACTAAAAAAAAGGAGATAAATGTATTAATATTATAAATTGAATACGTTTCACTATCAAAACACTATATTTAAGTGGTTGCTGTCAATTGTTTGGTAAAATTCAGTAAAACCATCGTCTAATTTTTACGTTAACATATTTTTGCACTTTTTTTTTTTCTTTAAATTATTTAAATTGTAAAAACCAAGACAACTTGGACCAACGAAACCACTCTTGAATTTATACATCTTTATGAACAAGTAAGTTCACTTATTATTATTCCTAAATACTCTTTAAATATTACATAAAGTTGGTACTTTAACAACCAAACAATAATAGTGTTATTTTGAAAGGTTTAAATATTGTATAACTTAAGTTATAATTGCAACCTACTGGGCTAAAAATTCGATCATTTCAATGAAACAGACGATAAATTTTCAATACATTTTTATATTTTTGATAATATTAATAATATTAACTATATGTAATAAAGTTAATAATTCCTTAAAATTTTATAATGGTATTTTATTGTCTAATGCCTTATTCCGACTTGGTCACGGATTTCTGGTTTATAAAGGTATTAAATTTATTTTTAAAATAGAAACCCACATTTAAATTGATAAAGGCTTTGTTTATAAAATTAATAACCTTTTATTTGCTTAATAAACATTTTTAGTATATGTTTTATTATATGTAGTATATGGAATTGAACTTCTAATTCAAATTTTCATGTCTGAAAATAGAGTATAAGATATGTATCTTTTATTACTTTAATAATAATTGATTATAAAAACGATTATTTAAAAAAAATTGAATTAAACACACAATATAGATGAAAACACACGTTTATTGGTTCCTTAAAACATAGGTTACACTATTGTCAATTTAAATAATATCATAAATTATTTTACTACAATTCAACGTAATTAAAAAATATAAATATAACCTTATCAGATATTCGGCAAAAGTTCTCAAACTTTCCGGATGGTTCGCGCCTTAAATCTATCATTATATTTGTTGCTCTTTACCTTTAAAAATTAATTTATATTAATCGTAGTAAAAATGTTTTGAAGTATTGAAGGAGCATTATGTATTATGGGAGTATTTTCATTATTCTAGAAGTCAGAAAAAATTAAAAAAAAAAAAAAACATGTTTTTAAAAAAGTAAACTTTAGTTGATTTTTTTCAAAAACTTGTTACTAGGTTAAAACATATATTTTTTTTTTTTTTTTTTTTAATTCGCTGAAATAACTCTACAAAAATTCAATTTAACGAGTTACAACAATATATAAACTTGCTCATTCTAACTGGACTCTTTAAAAATATATTTTATTACAAAAATAATGAAGTATAATTTTTATATAATCCAGAAAAGTGTTATTAAATTATGAGTGTATCTACACGTAATGACACCAGCTATATTTACTACTAGTATTAATTCGTCGTTGTCGTGCAAGAAGTGAAATTTGTTTTTTATATCAGTAATTAAAGGTTGAAAATTTCTTTGAATGACTAAAAATTTTCGATTAAATTAAATTAAACTTTTGAAAAGTATACTATTGTTTTGTTATTTATATCCTATTATTGATATAAAAGTTTCTTTCAACTTAAGAATAAAATCGAAAAAAAAAAGTCACAAGCCATTTTTTGCACGACAGCAACGAATTAATTATTCATATTATAGTTAATAATAACTAAAAATAAAAAATTATACATAAAAAAATAAAATTTACTTTGGTAGAAAATATTAATAAATTATTTGACTACTTAAAATCGATTAATAAATGTAATTTACTAGTTTTTAACATAAAAATTACAAATAAAAAAAAAACTTACCATTGTCTTTCTTTATATAACAATGTCATCTACCATCTTTTTTTTTCAATTTTTTGTACTTTAAGCACTTTCCACACATAATTATGTATGAAGCATAAACATTTTATCATTATCACTAGACATTTTAATTAACTTAAGGTTAAAGAAAAATAAAAACTAAAAATTAAAGGTAAAAGTTAAAGAACTATCTTAACTAAAAAAATATTAAACTAAAAGGTATTAAAACTAGCAATACTAAAAAATGTATTTCAAATTACTTACTAAAACGTCCAAACACTGCAGCGCTAAAAAAGCAAATGATATATGTCTTAATATTTCCCGCTCCCAATACAATTATTTGGCATTTGATCGTAGGAATAGTATACTTGGCTTTTGTTTATTACTTGTACAAGTATACAAGTACTGGTATACTTGTCAAGTATACCACTCATGGAAACGCTCCACTTGTTAATAATTGGATGATTTGGCAAGTATACAATTATTGGTGTACTTGGCAAGTACACCAGTCGTGGGTATCCGCTTTTAGAAATACTTTTATTCTTATTAACACACTACCATTAATTTAAACTAACTCTTCGAAGAACTAAATATCATCAGCTGAGATTGTATTGTTGTTTCTCCAGTGAATATCAGATAAGAGTAGTTTTAACTATACCTATGACATTACGAAAAATCGGTTCCATGAGAGCTGAGAAAAAAATGGTAACAGACAAAAAAAAAAACATCACAGTAAAATTAATATCTTATCAGCTTCGCATCGAAACTAAAACCGTTTGCGTCTTAAGTTAATAGAACAGCATATGAAGTTTATTGTGTGTAGAATATCAATAAAACAAATGATTGACAGATTCCTTAAATTTTCTAACGGAGTTTGTCATTGATCGAATACAAATCAGATTTTATTATTAGTAATAATTTCTCTTATTATGATAGACATTACGACATTTTTATTATACTTGTGCACGCCCTTGTTTTCACTATTGATACTTTTCTGTGGAATAATGCACAATCGATTACTCAAATATAGAACGGACTATAACTGACTAATTGATCGGGGTCGTGTCGTTTTTTACAATAATAAACGAAAATATTAATTCTCAACACAGTGTACCGTTTTTTAGGACTAATTGATAATTTTTTTTTCATTAACGAAACAAAGTAAATTATGAAATTTTTATTTCAAATTCAAATTAAAATACATGAAAACAAATCGATTTACACTTGGTAAAGAATTTTTTTTTGTTATATGATAGATCGCCCGGTTTTCTACCATCCATATTATTGCTTATTAATCTATGAATTATATTAATATAAACTATTTTTGATAGTTGTATGTGAGTGCGGTAATTCAAAGGCAAGCAGCCCTTTGTATTAACAAACAGTACGAATAACTCATTTTTACAGTTTTAATAAGTTTTATAACAAAAAATATCCAACTAATATCAAAAATATCCAACTAATATCAGAAAAACAGAATCGTAAAATCACATTTGAAAATCATTTACATAAAAATCATAAAAATTTATTTTCGTAAAATTAAAATCCAACCTTTGTTAAATTATACATTTTTTTATATTGCATAATTAATTTTTGGTAATAAAATAACATAGTTATATTTTTAAGCATAATAAAATTGACTCACTCGCAAGGTTTTTAACAATACAGAAAATGTATTTATTTGACAAAAAGTTACAGCCATCAACAATTTCATTAGGTGCTGGGAGTATGAAAAGTAGAAATTAATTAATTGTAATACATATCAAGCGGTTGAATTGAGTTAGTTTGCAAGCCATACGTAGTGTTCTCTAGTTTTTACGTCACTCTCGAAATGGACAATCACACATTTTGTGTATTGAGCGCCAGAAATCGTAGATATAATGCAAATTTTGGCTTGCTTCGGTAGTGCAGGCTGTTCCGCAAGGGCAGTGTACGCCTTTTAGCTGACGGGTATAGACGGCTGACATTCATGAAAAATTACAACCCGGGTAGTTGAGGGACGCGGCGAATGGGTAATGACGTGTGCGGACGTCTGGTGAATATTAAAAACGGTCAACGGTGAGGCGTATACGTCTGCAGAAGCTATTGGATCGTATCGGCAATAAACTGGTAGCAAGAAACAGCATTTTCGAGGACAACGGACGGCCGTTACAACGCGACGTTATGTCGGCAGTAGAACGCCGCAACGAACGGATTTTAGATGAAGCGAAAGACGACGATAACGTATAGGCTTATCATTATTGTGAGATAATAGGTGGTTGTGGTGAGGTGACGGAAATCACACAGGTAGCTAAAAACAGGATTTTTGAGAACAGCGAACGAACTTTTGCTTATGAAATAACAGGCGTGTGTGTGTGTGTGCACATATCACATTTGAATAGACAGAGTCGAACAGATCTCACTGACAACTTTTGATATAGTTAAATTTTCGCTAGAATTTATTTATTAAACAATTTTTGCATTTTTTGACTTCTTAAAAGGATGAAGTGTACATCTAAAATACATACGCAACTTGTAAACCAGTACAAGTTGTACCCACCCAAGTTACGAACCCACTCAATTGTATACAAATGCTTGTAACTCGATAAGCACTTCAAGACTTACAAGTTATTATCAATCTGTCAAAATTGTTTATGAGAAAAGTTAAAAAAAAAAGACTTTTAAAATTATGATGAAATTAAAAAAAATATATTTTTATTTAAATAAATACTAAAAATGTATTTTTAAGAAAGGCTAAGAATCTCAAAATTTGTTTAAAAATTTTAATTAAAACGATATATTGATTGTATCAAAATTTATAGGAGTTGTCAGTTGGATCCATTCTATTGTGTATATATAGTGTTTCTGAACTGAACTATACTAATTTATAGATGGGCGTCTATGAAAGGGTACACAAATGGTTCTCGTTGTTAGTCTTTAAAAATCCGAGGTCATTTTTTAACAACTAATTTAACATAGGATATAAAATAGCTGATGGTGGTAATTTTGTGTTTGAAGTGTTTTTCTACTTTCAATAACTCAACATTCTTAAGTGCTGTATTTAAAAACACATTCAATACACCGCTGGTTTCGACCTAATCGTGTTGTCACAAGTGTTCAATGATTTACTCAGTTAAATTTAAAAATAAATTTCAAAGAACTCGTCCCAAATTACATACGTATATTAGACATACACGAGCACGTTACCCTTATGACATTTTACGATGTTCAAGAATCTAAACGTGCCGAGGTTATTCTTTAATAATGAAATAAACACGGGATACTATCAATAACGGGTAAATCCAGAATAACTGTGTACAACAGACTAAAAAAATCAATATATCAAATCTATGTATGGTTTTTATTGTTTATTAATAATTTTGCTATCGCCTATTACTGACAATAAACACGTGCAAAGCGGTATTATTATATTTTTGTAGTCGGTTTGGAAACTGCCGTCTTAGTATTTTTAAACAATTCGTTATGAATCCAAACGCTGACATTGCACTTGATCCAAACTTATCTCAACAGACGATGGTAACAGGAACTGACGATGTGACAGAATCAACGCATTGTGGTTTACAGGTTGGAAGTCAGGAATTTTGTACTCCACAAAACACACTGGAAAACTTGACCAAGAAATCTACAGAACAAATGAATATTAACATCAATGATAACGTAGAAAATAAAAAGACAGTTAAAAATTTGATGAAACGTCCCATTATTGCAACTGATACGGAGCCAAATGAATCTGTGCCTTCTAAAAAATCATTACACACACAAGATCTGTTAATTCGTAACGCGGCTGATATGAGTAAGTATTAATTATCAAAATTATCGTATTCACCCATTTTAAAAACGCATGTCACTCATATTCAAATTTTATAGTAAATAAAATCAATTATAAATGGTTTTGTAAAAAAATTTTTTAAGTTATTGTAAAAAGTTACTACAATAAATTTCATTATGAATAATAAATTATTTTATGCTTATTAAATACATGATTTAAGTAACAAATTAAATCTAATGGCTTCATAAGTTACAATTATGAAGGGATCATGGCTTTAAACAAAAAATGTTCTTTTTAAACATTTGATTTCTCATAATTGTTGACAATTTAAATACGACAGTCTTAAACTATCTTGTACAATTGCATTGGTTATCGTAATTTGTCAACTGGGTTTTGTTGGGACTTATGATTTAGTGGTTTCAAGAGATATAAGCAAGAAAAGATGAAGAAGACAAGATTTCGTATAAAACTACCTTTAAAATACTTCCCGTTAATTATTGTCCTGTAAATTGCGCATTTAATAGTCTTTATGTCATCTATAAAGTACATACATTTTTTAATACTTAACTATATGAATTACACTTCATTATCGTTTTTAAAGTAACTGTGAGAATTAAAAAACTAGCGAGACGGCAAAAATAGCGTTGACTAAAATATGTATGTTAACGACTGCATTTAATAATTATTATAACATAAACACTTTTTAAGTGCCTTTTTACCACCACTTAAATTAATGTTTTAGTATAGTGATTTTCTCATAAAAAACTCATACACAGTTGTAATCTCTTATAATCAAATTACAATATTGTGTATATATTCAGTATAGTCAAATAAATTAAAAAACGTTTGACTCTTTAAATTAGGCCATTTCCCTTATTATAAATTAAGATCATCCTTTCCAAAATAAATTAAATTATTTTTAAAATCCTATTTACCCCATTAAAACTTTTTTATTATACTTAAAAAATAATTATTCTAATTTAAGGGGTTACAAAGGATAGATCAGAGCAAAATTATACATTGAAAATTAGATGGTAGTCTTATGGAAGGAGAGCTTACGACCCCTGATGAAAAATGCCGACAGCAATTGTGCCCTAGTCAGTACAATAGCAAATTTTTTAGTTTTGGATAATAAAAAAATGTGTCATTTGTAATCCCATCACAACAAAATCCTTATTTACGACTGTTCTGTTTAATTTTCATATTTTAAATAAATAAGTATTTCAAATGCGAAAATTTTACTTAAAAACGACAATTTCGTTTCAAAATATGTTTTGGGAAAACAAAAATTCTAAAGGACCAAGGTGGTTACAGAGAAATGATTTAATTATTATGTTAAATTAAACATGACATAGTTATAAATATTTCTACATGGGTAATTTTCGATTTTTATATAATAGGACCCAAAGTTTTGTTATATCTCTATTAAAAAATGATTTATCGAAATTTGTCCATGTTAAGATGTAAATAATAATGTCATGTTTATTTTAACTTATTAATCATTTTTCTGCGACCTCTAGTCCTACAGACTTTTTGCCCTCCTGAGAAATTTTTTTCACTACTTTTTAAATTATTGATGTCGTTCTGTGGCGCACCTAACTAACTTCGTAACGCACATGTGACCGTCGACGGCTGTTTCGAAAACAGGTTTTGGCGACATTAGGAAATTGTTATCAGTCGTGTGCAGTTATGAAAAAAACAATAATTGTATACTGCATGGAATAATATTTTCTTATTTGTTAATTCTTGTTATTTTCCTGTACGGCTTACTGTAATCGTATAACAGAATAGATTAAACTATTTCTGTTTAATCTATTCTGTGATCGTATATTACTTTTTTTTTTCATGAAAAATCGAATTCCTTTGTATTTAGAAAAAAATCACAATTCATTTTATATTGAACGATGAATTTAAATTTTACAACACTTTCAACTTCATTGAGATAATGCTAAAATAAATCAAAGATTTATTTGATTTTACGTTTATCCATGTAAATAATTTATAATCTTTCAATGATTTTATCGCACTTAGAAAAAAATTTAAATACCTTTTCAGTTTCGCATCGTAACTAAAGATAAATTTTGTAGTGTTTATTATTTTATTCGACAATACATTTAATTAGTCAAATAATGCTATTATTGTTGTGTTTAGACTAATTAAAATTAAAAATTTGTCCAACATTTCTATTTTCAATGTTTAAAAGGTCACTTATTCATACAAACATTAAATTTAATATTTAAAAGTATTTTGGAAAACATCTTTAATGTTAAATTATAGTTTGTGTAATATACTTAATTAAAAAAAAAAAAACTATGGACATATCTTCTATGTGCAAATTGGCGTCAAAGTTTCATTAACCTCGTAAAAGTTTTATAAATAATTTTACTAAACTTTTTAGGCAGAGTTTTTTTAAAAAATGTCAACAATGAGTGATGTTAATTATTGTCAGAGTTATTTTTAGTCCTAATTAAGTTAGGTCACGACTCAATTACATCTATATTTTCATATGTGTAATGTATATTGTAGTCCCTTAAATATATATTTATTTAAGGCTAACACTAGTAAATTTCATTGGAGGGGGAGAGATCAGTACCAAATTTTCCAGTAAACACAATAATGTAGGCTGCAAATTATCATATGCAAAAAACAATTTTAGTATTTTATTTTAGCTTTGATGCGAAGCTAAATAAGTAATGGTTTTACTATGGTGTGTTTTTTTTATGTTTGTTCAAAAATTTTCATCAAATTCTCAGCTCACGCAGAATTGATTTTGTTGCTCTATATATCAAAAAAACTCAATTTTAATTTAGTTGAACTAATCGTCGCTGAAAATTAAAATAAAAACCCCTTGATTTTAAAAATGTATAAAAATACAACATTACACAACCATAAAATTAGATATTTTCAATTTATTTTTTCTGTATTTTAAAACTGCTTTAAGTTTTTTCTAAAAACACTGTTCCTAATGAAATTTTAATAGAGTATACTAGAGAGCTATCTTTTAATATACTTTTATGATCCAATCGAATATCTAGTGAAAAACCTAAATACAGGAAAGAGACCATTCACGCATACACAAAAAAAATTTTAACTCAATTTTTAAATATGTTCCGCGTATCGATAACTACACTAAATTAAATTATTTTTAACGTCAGATATTATTTAAAAAAGGTACGACGATTTGTCTACTATGCGAAAATGTTGAAAAGCTAATTTTCAAAAAGATTTAAACGACAATGATTTTTAATTTTATCAAGACGTTATGTTATATTATTTTTACTTAAATAAATATTTTCTATACAAAATATTTTTGATGTTTCACAACTACTAAACTTTTGGTGAAGGCTCACATTTTAATTATTCAAGTAATTATTATAAAAAAAAAAGTCAAATTCACAACGTTAAATAACTCATAAAACTTAATTTCTATCGGTGTTCAAAACGGCAACAGCAAACAGCTTATTTTTTTAAATAACTTTGAATTATAAAGAGCTTCGTAGACTAAACTCTGATTATCACGTGATAGCCGTAAATTCACTCGAATTTTTACTTCGAACTATTGATTACAATAAAATAGAATGTTAGCTTCGATTAGAAGCAAAGAATATATTAATTTTAATATAATGAATTCATGGGGCCAATTTTTTTTATAATTACTTAGTATTTCTCTTTGTTTTGTTATTATAATTAGATAATTTTTATTTTATAAACTAGTTAAATTTTTATATAGGAGTTTAAAAAAATTAATTTTGTATCCTAGTAAGGTATAAGAAATATATTAAAAAAAACTTAATAATTAATAAATCAAGAAATATATAAAATTAACATGTTCATGGACAAAATCATATATTACTGTTATAGCAGTAATATTAAAATTTGACTATTATAAAAATATTCTAACGTAAAATAACAAAACAAATTTTCTCAATATAATTATTATTTTAAGAAAAATTTAGTAGCTATTATTAAAAGAATCACGTAACATAACAACTTAATAAATATTTATAATTTCTCTGTATAATTTACAATATTATAATATCAGTCCAAATAAAAATCGGTCAAAAGAATTTTTATAATATTAATTTTATTATACATTTATGTAATTTAGTCTAACATTTTTAATATTTTATAAGTTACATGACATTAAAATATTTTATTTATGAAATATAAATATGAGATTCTCCAACTACTCTAAATTCTAAATATTATCTGAACACCCCCCTCCCGCATTAAAAAATGTCTTAAAATGCCATTACATTAATTGATATCATTAAATATTTGATTTTATTAGAATACTTAAATAACTTAATTAGTTAATGTTGAGCAAATTAAAGGTATACATATTTATAGTTTCATTTACTGTATTGTTAATTTTCTCACTTATGAAATTAAAATAACATTTTTCATCTTGCTTTTTAAATTCAGAATTTAAACTTTTTTTATTGGGTAAACATATATTAATTGAACACAATTTTGATGCCCTTGAACAAATATTACGATATAATTTTTTTAACAGTTGATTGATCTCGTCCGGATTATCATAATTTGGGTGAAATGTGTCATTAAATGTTTTGTGCATATTTGTAAGTAGTTGAACTAATATTAAACTGAAGTAATATCCTGTGTCCATATCGTGAAGTTTTGCCAGGACAATCATCATTTTATCTAATAGGAATTTAAAACGACTAATTGATTTTTCAATTAATTGTATTACATTGAGCTTTTCTATTATATCAATCGTGGTCAACGGTTGTTTATTTGGCATCATAAACATATTAATAAAATCAGATACTAGTAACCTTATTAAAGTTAAGATCACTTTTATTTTTTCTATGTACTTACATTTGACCATATTGATAACTAACTCTAATATATGTTGGTAGTTAGCTTTAATGGCTGAATAATAATTACATTGTGTAGAGTTGCCTGCCATTTCGTTTTTATCATTGACCGTATTTTCAATACTAAAAAGATATTCAAATAAATTGACTACTGTATAATAACGATCTTTGAAATTATATAATAATCTAACATTGATGTTAGAAAATGTTTTCCATGAATCAGTAAACGATAATATATCATTAAGTTTAACGATAAGTTCATGTGTATTTATTGACTTCTTTGATTCTCCCGAACAATTATTTTCCCGAAAATATAAAAATATTGAAAGTAATCTAAGTAAAATTTTTGAATAATCCATTTATGATTACACGATTTTATTAAAGTACAGTATTTCCTAAAGCTTTTTAGATTTAAACATATATGAAAACTAAAAAAAATTCACTAATAAAGATTTTATATTAGTTGGTCGTTATAAAAACTTTATATTTGGTGATAAATATATACGAGTAAATAAGTTTTAATTATGAATTATTGTCTTTTTTTTATTTCCAACAATCTAAAAATGAATAATTTGTAGTTAACTTATATTGACTTTTTATTAATTTATCGCTGTAATATTGTAACATAACTTTTGTTCCTATAATACTCTGATAAATCAAAAGTATAGGCGAAGGTCCGAAAATTTTTACCGCTCGCCCACAAACGTTTTGCAATCTAAGGTTTGAAATTTTGACCAGACTCGCTCTATGACATTTCTCAGATATCATACAAAAATCTATTGAATCCGTTTATTTTTCACCGTTTTACGACATTTTTTCACACGTTCGGGACGCCAAGGCGAGCTGCCTGTAATTCTTGTGACAATTTACGACATATTAATTTAAGTGCAAGCCCAGGGAGCTAATTTCTGCGTATATGTTTTTTTATGACCCTAAATTTGTAAAATATGAATTTTTTAAATTTTCTATTCAATTCATTATTAATATATGTTATTGTTGTTATATATGAATTGATTGTTTTAATTTATTAACTATTTTTTTTTTTTTT